>NC_040903.2:151138346-151190846 GCF_004126475.2 Phyllostomus discolor | reverse complement strand
CATGTACGCAAAGAATTAGAACAGTACAGAGGCACACAGATCAGAAAATCATGGCAGACTTACTGTTCCGGTTCTGCTTCTCACTTTCCTCTTAAAACAGAAAGGCCAAGCAAGGTCAGGGTAGTTAAGTAGCACTGGAAAATAACCTCTATGGTAATAAGCGATAGAACATGGTTCCATGCACTTGACGCGAGCAATAAGCAATAAAAATAGAGCTGTTAAGGTCCGTCAGTAATTTTAGAACAAATAAGCAAAAAGGAAGTTTAGGAGACAATTAAGTGAATTAAAGATTGTTTTATCTTAGCAGCCAATGTTAGAAATAATCTTAATGGGTTTTTCCCATGTATTTACAGTAAGGAGTATGCATAAAAGTGATCATACACCAAATCAAAATGTGATTTCAAGAAAAGAGCAGAATTTATGGAACTAAGTCATTTTTTTTCATACAGGTAGCTCTCAGAAGTCCATAAACAATCAATCATCTAATTAGGACTAAAAAAAAGAAAGATATCCAGATCTGCAGTGTGTGCATTTAACTACTAGAGCTAATCACATGTGTTGGGACTGGCTTCTTATGCTGGCTAGTTCGTGGAAGGTCAAATTAGCTGTAAAACAATCAAAGTGTGTGCATTAGGAGAAAAGAAAAGCAGAGAAATGAATATGCATCTTCAGTCTGAATAACCTCTTCACAATGGAGAAGTGAACCTGGTATAATTTGGTTGAAGCTTGATTAAAGCTTGAAGGGTAATATAGCATGGTAGGCAAGCACTTAGTCTCTTGAACCAGATCCTGTGGTGTTAAATCCTGGTTCCACTGTTTGTCAGGTGTTTCACCTTTAGCAAATCAATAACCCCTTTAAGCCTTAGTTTTCTCATCTGTAAAATAGGGACAGTAGTCATATGTATCTCATATATCTGTAAGACTGCAAGAAGTGCTGCATGCTACGTGTTCAGCATAGTGCTGGCATATGCAATAGATGCTATCATTGTGAAAATAGTTACCAATAAATAATTGTAAAAATGGGAGAAATAAGATGATTTCATACAATGATATCAATTAAGAAGTCATTAAGTAGCTTAAAAACTAGAAAGGAGATTTCTTCCAGGGGCAACTAGACATATTCAAGGGGAGTAAAATTTTACAGACAACTTACTGAGCATAGTTTCTGTATTAAACAAAGATAGACTTTTGTAGTTTCTCTGATGATCTTTTTCTTTTGTAGTTCTGTGATGCCAGGGTGGTAAGACTAGGGTTTCTAATATCTCTGAAGGATAGATATTTTGAAGGAAAGTTTTAGGTGTAAATGCTCTGGTGTTTTTCTCAGGAGGCATGCTTAAAAACATTCACTGACAAAAGATTTTTAAAAAATTTTTAATGAGGAAGTTCTTTGAATACTTTGTTGGGATGCATTTATACATCTTTAACACTAATCATCATTAAAATATGGCAAAGTTTTAACTTTAACAATTGGAATCCCTTAAACTAAAAGTACTTTGAGGTTATATTTAGATTTAGTTTCTAGATCCTATTATACAAGCTCCTTGAGGGTAGAGTTTGTGTTTGTTATATCATTGAATTTTTTACAATACCTGGTATGGTGCTTTACCACAAACAGACATAAAAATATATTTATTAATGAAATGGATTAAAAAATAAAAGTACTATGAGAAAAATCATGACACTTCCATGTTCTCATGTAACTTTTCTCAATGCTATATCAGAATTACAATTTAATTTTTTAAGTTTCTATTTCCAGATTAATTTTAAAGAGAAGAAATGCTGTACTTTACAAAACTCAGGTCACTACAGTAATTATATCCTATCTCTATGCCAACAGACAAACTCCGCAGGGTGACTTACTGACAGAATACAGGTCTATTTGGAATAAAGGACTTACTTTCTTGATAAAAGGCTGTCTCCAAGGCCCAAAATAAAATGCATGGGACTTAAATTTCAAAGAACTTTCCAGTTGAAGGTAGTTCAGAGGCTTCCTTGGGGTAATAGATTAAATGTCCTTATACAGCCTCTCAAACTGAAGATATTAAATGTCTGTGTCCTGTTTGCCCTGTGTTTTCATCAGTGGTCTTACAACAATCTTTTTAGATTGAATAGCTTTCAATAACCGGACCTCCACTTTGTGGAACTTCCTCCTGGAAAGGGTCAGTTTTGTTTTACCTCCTTCAGTTTGGCCACATGGAGGAATTTTCCTAGAATGTATAGGAACTTGTTCAGTTAGGACTAAGGAACTGTTCCAGAAGAGTTATCTGGGGAATCAGCTCTCTCTCTGGCCCTTTTTCCTCTCCCTTTAGGAAGGCTCATTAACTACCCAGGTGACTGCTTTCCTTATTTGGGAAATGGAACAATGTGGAGACAAAAGAATTTGTGTGTGAAAACATGTTGTAGGGCTCAAAGCGCTCTGCAAATCAAGGGTTGTTAGAAGCGCTTCCCAGCCCTGAATCAGATATAGGCAGGAACAGAGTGTTCTTTCTCCTCAGGACTCCGTCAGTCCAGGTAGACGTGTACTGCTCACACTCGAGGGGCAATACTAGTGTTCTCAGGTGGGCTTGGAGGCAGGGTCAACATCAGGCCCCAGGTCAGCGAATCCCCAAGCCCGATCTGAAGCCTAATTAGAAGGAAGCTGGGTAAACAGGAAAAGAGGTGGCATTTCTTAACAGCACAGAAAACCCATTTTCAAAGGTGTGTGTACTGTCATTCCGCAGCATGGAGAGCAGGCACCAGGAAATATGTTGTAATATCAGGACATTGAGAGTAAGCTGGGAATTGAGTAAAATAATTCTGTAGTAAACATATGGAGTAATTGGCCCATGGTGCAAAAAACCTAAATGAGGCACAGAGACAGCTGGACACTTGATCTCAAGAGAGAAAGGATTGAGGGAGAGAGTGATGAACCAGGGAGGTGGGGTTGAGATAAACCTGAAGGGAACAAGCCTTTTGGACCAAATACCCTGTCTGCTCAGCAGGTTCCACCATGGCCATTTATTAAATACAGAGCTGCCGTCTTTGGTGATTATTTCCGAGTACTATCTATATTTCTGAATAAAAATCCATTTGAATCTCAAGTCACATTTGCCAGCTGCTGGATTCATTGTCAGCCTTGAATGTGCTGAAGCTGTCGATGCTGAGGAAATGAATACAAAAATGCATGCTTTTGAACTCCAGTTTGGTGAACTTGAGGTGAAATGCTTCTCTTTCCAATGGTTTTCAATGCTAGAAAAATCAGTGACCATGGAAGGAGGCAGATGCCAAGGGGGACGGTGCCAGCGATCCCTGTGAAGTCTTTTACTGAAGCAGAGCATTTTCTTCCTGACAGTCAGTCATCACGGGGTGAAAGGACTGAGTTCGTGTCACCAGTAGGGTCTCCAAGTCTCTCAACATCTCTACACAGGCTCCAATCACTCTGTCTCCATAGTCACATGGTCATTTCTTGGGGAACTGCTATTATTTCTGAGAAGAAAACCAAAAGGACATGGGAAGAGAACTAAAAGATGTGAAGAAAAAAAAAAAAGACATGTGACTCATGTTTAACCAGAGGGATTGCCCTGAAATTTAAATGGGTTTCATTGTGCTCTGTCCACAGTGCAGGTAATTCAGGGTGACCAGGGCATCGACATATGACATACCAATTTTGAAAAAGAGGGCATGTTACCATATTCTCCCATGTCGCTTTCTGCAGCAGATTCGTGGATTTCCCACACTGGTCTACTAATGGGAGATATTTGCTGTACCTGGGCACCTCCAATCCACGGCCACATCACATCAGCATTTCTGGCCACCTTCTATCCTGTTGAGACGCAAGCACCATTTCCAGAAATTGAGATTCAGTCCAAATTTGGTCAAGCAGCTGTGCCAAACCAAAGGAGTAGAGGGGGAAACCAAGTAAGGGGATGCCAACGAGGGAACTCAAAGGGGAGGTCCGCTGCAATCCTTTACATTCAATTATACGAGCTCCTTTGTGCTTTTCCCTTTAGCTCTGCAGAGAAAGAATGAAATATGGTTTTCATAGCAAGCTGGCAGTATTATCTCAGGATGCATATTTCTTTGCTGGGTTGGAATGCCAATAAGGGGAGAAAAAAAAGTTCCTCATTTAGAGGAAAGTCCAGTGCTACAGAGAAAATACTGAACAACAACAAAAAAAAGGAATGCAAGAAGTTCCTGAAACAGTTCCAAAAATGCCCCTTAAAGAAATATTTAAATGAGAATTTTTTTGAAGGTAACCTTTCTCATGCTGAAAGTTAGCTGTTCTCAAAAGTCTCTACGTATGGAGAGAAATCTGGCCCACAATGTAGACTGTTTTTGATAGTTGAAGAGTTTTAGAATGAGCCTGTCTTTGATTGATAAAGACAATGAGCTGCACAGACGCGCCCTGCGTCAGGCACCAGCCTGTACCTACCCTGTACTTCATTAGACCAGCATTTGGAAGAGAGACAAGGTTCACTCAAATAAGTCCTTTATCCATCTCAATTGGCATGATCTACATGGTGTCTCAAAGTAACACAGAAATAAAAGTCTATGTTGCAGATGGGTTGCATGATTTTAAAGGAGGGTGTTATTGACTTGCGATTCATTTATCTTTAAATAGGAAAAAAGTGAAGACTAGTCATTAAAAATATTACAAAACTATCCTGTAGCAACAGATTCTGTCACAGATGAATCAAGCTGCATTTTTAAAAAACATTTTTTAAAAGGAAATTTTCAAGTTACCCTTTATTTCTAGAATACAGAAAATGTAAAGGGGTTTATAAATATAAAGTTTAAACAGAGCCCTTAAATTAGAAGCTGTTAAAAGGCAGGCAGCATGGTCAGAATATACCAATACTGTGTTGTTTACTTTCTCTACATTTTTTATGATTAAAAAGAAGAGTCTCGGTGGCTACAACTTGGTTCTTAATTCTCAGTCCTTTCGGCCACATCGGTGCCTTTTCCAGCAAATTATTTTTCTTCACGTCTTCCTTTACCCACAGTGTAGAGTGTTTTTAAATTTATTCCAAAAATGTACTCTCAGGGAAATAAGTACTTTATGAATAGTCTTTAGACCAGATCCTCATTCGCTTCACTCATTCATTCATGCAGTCATTCACCAGAGAGCTGCTTTCCAAAGTTACCTAATTGAGAATCTGCTCTGGTAATGAGTAAATGTAGGCCCTATTAACCTCTTGATCTTAAGGACGTGTTTTGTTGTCGTTGCTGTTGTTTTCATTGTGTTGGGTTTTTTGAGAATTAGAGAGCCAGCCTGGGCTAGGTGGCACCTCCCGGTGCTTATCTCAGAAATTCTATCCAATTCATGACACTCAGAACTCTTTCCTCTATTCTAGAAACAAAGAAAACCATTTTTTTCTATCTGCAAAATTATTAGAAACTTGAGTAGAAAAATACATACTTATTTGATGTTTTTTTTTAATTTTGCTTTCTTTACATCTTTTTCCTGCTTCATTGTTTCCTTATACTCACAATAGAAAAACTTAGTTTTTTGTGTATGAGTCAGAATCATTATTGCTGGCTGAGCGTTTAATACAGATTTGCAACTAACTCCCTGCCCTCATCCCAAATAGTTAATTCTGCACCCAGGTTGCAACACATGCAAAGTTCTTTCTCTTTTCCCCTTGCAAGGTAAACATTGAAAGATATGAGATTTCCCGTCTGTCTTTAGATACAGCTTATCTTTTAGATAAGTCCCTGCAAGCTGAGGTTTCAGGCTGTTTAATGTCGACCTCTCGAGTTCCAAACTTCCTTAAAGCCTTTAGATAAGCAAAACTTTAGCAGTAATTACTAAAGGAGTGGTAGGGACAGTGGATTAATCCCCAAAGGTCTGGATTCAAATCTACCTCAAAGCCCACAAGTGAAAAGTGTCTTTAACGGTCTTGACTTAGAGGCTGCAGGTCAATTCTTGAGGAAGCGCCGGGCCATTCTTTAGTAAGGGTGCGTCACAGAATGACTGCCGGGCAGCTCCTTTCTTCTTGTCGATGCACAGGTCTCCACAGAGACGGTCACACATATTTGCATACTTTCGCCTGTCTGATAGTGACATTTTGTTACTTTCAAGATTAACTATCACCTATTTTAATCCTAGATCTTGGGTATCATTTCACTTAAAAATGATGAAGCACATGACAGCTTTTTCTGTCTCCGCACATGGTTCTCTAAAAATCAAAAAAACTATCCTTTTCAAAAGAGGGGATTCTGAGTCCAGTAGTGTGATGACGAGAATATTGTATTGAATATAAGTATTTTACACAGTGAAATGCAAAAAGGTTTCACTGGGCAAAGTGGGTGTTTTATTTGTTTTTTGTGGGTCTGATTCTTACTGCTTTGTTGTAAGTACAGTCGAAATGTTGCCTGGGTAGTTTTGAATGCCCATGAACAAAATTTCCTCTTCATAAAAGAGTGTACAAAGTAGCACAGTGGAATTTGGTCCAGACAGGTTTTGTTTCCTGTGTTACCTTAAGGTTTAAGCCAAGAGTTTGATAGGGTAAATTTCACATACCTTCTTAGCTGGGAGTTACTAAGTTCTGATAGTCTTGGATCTGTGCAACTCACTCAGTGTAGCCCTTTGCTTTGCTACACAAGCAGGTTTCCTGTTATCCTGTGATGTTCCTATGGAGTCGGTGCTTTTGCGTTTGCGTTGGGTGTAAGGGGCTGGTACAGAGGAAGAATGTGAAGGGAAAAAGTAGAAATTCCCTGCAGAATAGAATAGTAAAAGTCGTACAGAGTAACTGTCGTCATAATTTTTTCATAATGAAATTACTACAGCCATGTCAGTAAACAGGAAACAAGTGAAGTGTAAAATAATTAGCACCAAAGGGAACATAATAGGTTACTTATTAAAATCCATAGACAGATTATATGACCCCACCGGGTCCAGGGACCAGAGATCATGTGACTCTCTGTGCCTTTTCTGAGGTGAGCACCCCAATGCACTTTGCCAGCTTGCTGGCTTCTGACGTTAAATAAGCTTCAGGTATGATTTATTGAGTAGCCTTTTGACAGGAGCAAGAAACTGAAATCTTCTAGTCCTTGCTAAGCCTCAGCTCTGTTTTCATTACCTTCTGCAAGTATTACATTTAGTCAACCGAGTTATGTGTAGTTCTGAGAGAATCTCTCCTGCTCCCAGAAGTGATTGTTCCACTCATAATAAAATTACGCTATCAATTTGCCACAAGAGAAACACTGAAGTTCACTAAATTATTGCCATGTGTTTTGCACTAAAGACAAAGTGATGCCAATTAAAAAACAACCACCCTTGGATTCTACTTTTTAATGGTGTGCAAGGAGGAGCGAGACTGACTCACAAGGGAAGTCATGTCTCTCCTTCTACACATTACAAATTTCATTTTCCTTAATTAGAAAATGGCGCTTATGGAGAATGAGCAGGGGCTTTAAGTGGGGAAAGAAGAAGAATGAAACCGGAGCGGAGCCCTAAATAATATGTCAGAAAATGACAACTTGCCTCCCTCAAGATTATTTGATCTGAAAGATTTGCTAGGTTACATTAGACTCAGCTAGATTTTTCTGGAAATGGGGCCATAACCCATGAACTAAAAAAAAATGCCCCAGTTCTAAAACTCTGCAGGTAAATCAAACCCGTACCTTGGTTCCACCGTAGTAACTAGTAGTCTCTGGCTCTCATTTAGGGTAACATTTCCAGGATGCTGTGTCCTTATGGATCTGAGCACTAGTTATGATGTAAGAGTGTTATGTTTTTAGAGTACCAGCAGGAACTCATATCCTGTGGTCTCAATTCATCTTCTACTAGATTAATTAAAGAATTGCCAATAATTTGGTCTCAGAAGGAAAGCCTGTTTATCTCACACCCTAAATAAATAATGCCCACCAGTGCACCATCAGGTTGGTGAGGAAGTGAATTCAGAATGTTGCATATGATGAGTAAGCCAAATTCCATTACAAAAGAAAATCTTTATACAATAAAAATATTTCCAGCCTGAGGCAGTAGTTCACTAATTTTAAATAGTACTTCTAATGACACAATTTTATTAAGCAATTGTGGGCATCCCTTGCAGTGTGTTATAATGAATTATATCTGTTCTGAGGGGGGAAAATACAGGTAGAATTTCTTGAGAAAATTGGCAGTTCATGGAGATGACATGATTTTCCCAATAATACTAGTAAATCATTAACAAAGAAAAAAATAATGAGAGCTTCCACTGCTAGAGCTTCCAAGAACTTCTTCCATAGCCTCTTAGAAATATGTACATATAGACCAAAATGGATTCAGAGAGAAAATGAGTTTTCTAGGAAACACAGTAGGATAAAATGAGGTTGTGTTTTATGAATGAGGGCCCTCATTTTGGGCTATGTTTCCAAACTAGTTGATAGTGTGAAGTAATTTCTGGATTGGCTTGTTTTGTTTTGTTTTGTTTTGTTTTTCCTGCCTTTTCAGAAACAAGGGGATTACACAGAAGCACAGTGCTGAGCTCTTAGTAGGTCCTCATAACTTTTTGTTGAACTGAATTCAAATAAGCTAGAGAAAAGGCTGGGGAAGAAAATGCATATGAAAGCTGAGTATTGAGGTGAGAGGGTACAGTAACTAGCATGCCAATCTTTGAAGGAGATTAGATTTGAAGTCCATTTTGAATCAGAGGAAGGAAGTGTTTTAATAGTTAGATAGAAATAGTAGGAGAGGCCATGAACATGGGGAAATTGAGCAAAGGAGTCTGGGCAGAAACCAACTCTCCCTGATGAGAGAAAAAATAAATTTCAAGTGTGCGAGGTGTAGTGAGAGAAACAGACCCCCCAGTCCACAGGGTTATGGAGGGCCTGGCAAGGAGGAAGGTTCAGTCTCACACAAAGGCTGCAACGTGGTGGTGTTAAAGGGGACTGACCGGGTCGTCGGCAGCCTGGGTCTGATTCCAGCTCAGTCTGTATGATCTTGGGCAATTTAGTGTCGATTCCCTCATCCATAAAAAAATGGGGGCTGAGTGATTTTTAAGGTCCTTTCATCTTTAAAATTCTATTATATTATGATTCTAAGCCTGTGAACTGAAAAACAAATCTAGTCAAAGCAAGTGAGATGAAAATGATTTTAACCATTGTATTTTGAATTGATTAGAAGCGTGGGAGAGAGACCAGCCACAGTACACTACAGGTGACTGAAACAGAACCTGAACAGTGAAGAAAAAGAAACCGATCGTGCCTCTCTTGTTAAAAAGCGTGGCTGGACCTGGTGACTAATTCGGCATGGGGTGGGGGTAGAAAAAGAAGCTGCAGCCACTCTGGGCTCTGTGCCTTGGGGAGCAAGGGCTTGAGGATTCTTTCCACAATGACAGCAGATCTGAGTGGGGCCTGATGGTTTCTCTGGGAAGATGATCTTGTTTTCACAATAGATAGCATAAAGCAGAGATGAGCCCTGTCGGGGAAGAGGTCAGAATAACAGGAAACGTTGTGGGACCGCACAAGGGGAAGGAAAGGTAGGTCTGAGGGTACAGATGTTATTCAAGGCCCTGGGAGCAGATGAGCTTGTCCAGAAAGAGAAGAGGCCCTGGCGATAAAGGGCACGGGGCGGAGCTTAGGAACTCAGGGGCAGGTCCACACTGACTACTGTTCTGCAGAGGGCACTCTGAAAAGAGCGCCGCCATATATGGTCATACGGGAGCGTCCTAAGGCAGAAAGCTGTAGAAAGCAAGATGTCAATCCATAATTTAAAATTTCCAATTGGAGTAAAAAAAAAGTTTTACCTTTATTTAAAGCACAAAGTTCTTCATAAAAAATGGAGTAGTAGGCAAAGTAACAAAGAACATCTTTCTTCTTCCCAGTTGAGATAGGATGATAAAAAGGGGTAAGCTTTTTATGCCATAAAAGTCTGGAATTCAGTAGACACCCCACAACTTTCCATAGTTAGGAAGGTTAAACATCTTGTCGGAGGTTGGAGTTACATCATGACTTTTTTCTCTCTGTGAAATTCCTTGGCATTCTGCTCCCTGGCAGGTCAGCAACCAAACAAAAACAACCTTCCTAATGGTGAGTTGTTGACCTGGCCAGGAAGAGCAGGGACCTTTTCCTGCAGGGTGAGCACTGCTCCAAAGTAATTTACTTCCACAGTGACCGTTCATACACTTTTGGCTTGTCACTTTCATAGCGATTTATACATTTTAAAGGCAGCAGTAGAGAAAAATGAAATGCCATCTTATGAAAAGTGCATCTTATTTAACTTTTATGTAGACGCTGTGCACACTGACTTATCTTGATCATTTGGATAAGCTCTTTTCTAAATCTCTTTTTGTCAGGTAGGACCCCATATTGAGGAGAGCAAAAGAACTCAAACCCTAGGCCAAAGGTATATGCACAATTTCACAAAATGTCCTTGCATTTGCAGTTATTGAGATGATAATATCAGATGATTTTTCTGCCCAAATAACCCCCTTCATTTGTCTAAACTGACTCTAGACATTGAGAGACACAATTTTCAGAGCTAATTATTTTTTTCAATTCCTGATTACACAGTAAGGGAGGAATAACGTTGGAATTTATGGGTAGCTATAACTATGCTATTTAAATATTTCTATCAGTGGGACATTTGTGTGGTAGCAGTATGATCACATCTGACCTCAAAACACAATTTAATTAGCAGGCCCTCACCCCCTACCCTCCCCTTCTCCATCTCCCCACCACTCTCTCTTCAGAAGTTGTACTTGGCTTTCAAATCTCTACGATCTCTAAAGTCAGTTTCACACTGGAAACCTTCCTATTTCCTAATGGTCTCCTTCCTGCATTCATAGTTTGCATTGAGATGTTGCTACTTTAGAGTTCATGTCTATCAAGAATTCTTTTCAAGCCCTGGCTGACATAGCTCAGTGGATTGAGCGCGGGCTGCGAACCAAAGTGTCACAGGTTCAATTCCCAGTCAGGCCACATACCTGGGTTGCAGGCCACAGCCCCGAGCAACTGCACATTGATGTTTCTCTCTTTCTCTCTTTCTCCCTCCCTTCCCTCTCTAAAAATAAATAAATAAATAAATAAAATCTTTTTAAAAAAAGAATTCTTTTCAAAATAAGCATATTTCTCCTCCAGTCTTCTCATTGGGTGCCGCTGATATAGGTGAGGCCTAGAATACCAAATAAATCTCCTTTTCAGTGAGTTTGAAAATTGTCCAAAAACAATGCTCTTTTCCCCTTGAATGCAGTGAATGAATCATCCTTGTTATCTATCCAGCCCTGACTATATATCTGGAGTAACACATGAAGATTTTACAATTTCTTCAGAAAACTGGGCATGCATAATAAAATGGAATGATATGGCAGGCTGAGTCGTTTATGAGAAGATGTTATTTTGTGACTCTTCAATCTTTATTTACGGGGGCATTAAATGCAGCATCAAAAACAGTCAGTGGAATTATAATTGCAGTAGAGCTAAATTTTATAATACACCCCTCATGTGCCTCCCAGGAACACACACAAACCAGAATTCAGTTGTTCTCACTCTTTGATAAGTCTGTGTCCAGGAAAGGAGAGTTGTTTACCATCAGCTTTACAGAAACTGTAAAACCAACTTAAGAAAAGTTTAGTGTATTACAAGAATGTACCTCCTATCCTTTGAGAGTAGAAACTGTGGTCTATTTGCTCTCGGGGATCTAGATGTCAGCTTCAGTGCGGGGTCACAGAAATACTGGCACCTCATATTTGCCGGAAAAAGGAGTATAGGATGAAAGACTATTCAGTATCTGCATCCCAAGGTGCTGCTGAAGAGTCTCATCTGAGTAGTAAAAACTGTTTAGCAGTGCTAAGAGTTCATTTAGAGGTAATGAGGAATTTAAAATGTAAAATCATATTCCTGTCAATTCTGGACAGCTGATACTAAAGTGTTTAATTGATCATTTGAATAATGAAAATGGGATAATTTAAATGAAATAAGTTATAAATGGAAAAGGCCTTATAAACAATCTAACCTAAAACTCTCATTTTACAAGAAAAAAATGAGGTGTAGAGAGGGGAATGAGTTGCTCAAGGCCACACAACACGTTAGGGTAAAGCCCCAAGTTGCCGCACCGGGTGCCAGAACTGTTTCCAGCACACCACCCTGCCTCCAAGATCCTCCCATTCCAATGATTTAATTATCGCAAAGAAAAAAACACCACAAAAGGATATAGCTTGATCATATAGTTAGTTTCCTTTTTTTCTATGTAATTTCATAGTAGCATTATGACCTTTGCTTTAAAAAGATGTAAAGCCGGCCCTGGCTGGCATAGCTCAGAGGATTGAGTGCGGGCTGCGAACCAAAGTGTCGCAGATTTGATTCCCAGCCAGGGTACATGCCTGGGTTGCAGGCCATGACCCCCAGCAACCGCACATTGATGTTTCTCTCTCTCTCTCTCTCTCTCTTTCTCCCTCCCTTCCCTCTCTAAAAAATAAACAAACAAATAAATAAATAAAAATCTGTGGCCATTTAAAAAAAAAGATGTAAAGCCTTTTCTTTCCTTGATTATTAAAATGTTGTGTTCATGAATACTGTGAAAAATGAATTAGTCAGACGGTAAGAATTGAGACTCTTACATCAGGTTTTAAATAAATTTTCTTAAATAAAATATTTATAATCCACCCAAATGAGTGTATGTAATTTTAAAAAAACATGAAAAATGTAAGGAATCTTGAGACATCTTCAAAAAAAATCACATTGGATTTGGCTTTGGGTTGAATTTGTTAGTGGGTGGCTTTTGGATTGAAACCGACTGTGTGATGCAGATGATGTTTAAACCTGGGTATGAATTTATTAACTGATGTCACCCCAATAAATCTAATAAATAAATTAATTAATCAATCAATTATTTTTTGAAGACCAAGAAAACTACTATATAGGGTGGTGGAGGGGTAAGGTTGAACAAAAACATCACAAAGCACATACCTGAATTATCTAATAAAACGAAGAGTTTCTGGATCTGAAAATGGTGACACTGAAACGAAACTACCAGTAAAGACTAAACAACCAACTAAGAGTGGGAGCCACTACCATATTGGATCTGTGACCTTGGACTCTAACCAATTATGAAGACCCAGGGCAGCCAGTGAACAAAGAAATTACAAAGGGAGTCAAACTATTAAGGAGCCAAGAGTTCAGTAGCTTTATGTCGCTGCCAAGGTATCCCTGGAACACTATGTAATAGAAATTGAATAACATTAACATTCCTACATGGTGGTGTAAAGCAACTTACAGTATATTCTAATCCAGCCAAGCAGATTTTTCATGTTGTAGACTGTGGGAGTGGTTATATTATTTTTATATGTACTTTTACAAACATTTAAATTGAAATAACCAGTAGCATAAAATTGCCAGTGATTTAGCTAGCTATGAACTTGTAACCAAATATACTTGGGAGATTTTTTTTTCTCTTTAGCTCTCAGGTAAATTTCATTGCATGACAGCCTTTCATGCAAGGCAAAGCTCATACAGGAGATGAAAAAGCAGCAAGCATAACAAACATCACAAAGCCAGTACAATTTCTTGTTTATAAAGAAAAACAAGGAATGTAAGCTAAGTGGAAAGGTGCCGGTTGAAAGATATTTTAAATGCCTTCGAGTTAAAACCATCAGGGATCAGAAAGCAGAAGGTAAATTCTAGAGGCTAGTGCACCAAGGGGAAGAGGCTGATGAATTGCCTTGCGCACATTTTAATTAAACTATCATCTTGAGATTTTTTTGTGTATTGATTTGCACAGTACTTAAAAAAGCTCCTTTCCCCCTTACCTCTCTCCTTTGAATGTTAAAGCTTTGTGCCTTCAGCCTGACTCTATGAAATTACTCATCTTTGAGATTGTTACAGAGGGGGAAAAAACCAAACAAATGGGTGGACATGTTCTCGTCTCCTTTTCAATATGTTTAAATTTCAAGTGTTCATATAATTATGCTGGCATGTATTTCTTCCTGGCTCTAGTCATGCAGAAAAGTTTTAAACATGAGAAATTGGACAGCTCTAATGTGGTGTAAAATCTACTTACGCATTGTATTTCTTTCAATATCCTTTACCAATAGCATGTACGTTGTTAAAATTAAAAGAAAATGTTAGTATTATGCCAAAATAAATGTATGTGATATACATAGCTGCCAAACATTTTATTAACATTGAAAAGAGGAAGTTTGAAAAATAATAGAAATGTTAGAAAGAGGGTGGACTTTTGGCAGAAGTGACAGTTACTACCATTTAACGGTAATCACCACTTCTTTGGCACCAGTTACAAGAGTATGTACCAACAATAGTTTCCTGACACCCTTGGGAGTCGTTCTTCATTCTTACAGGGGAGTAAACTGAGGCATAAGTTGAAGTGATTTTTCCAGAAGGTTTTGGAAAGTCACGTAAGCAGAATCAGACGTTAGGATACTCAACTGCCATGTCAAAATGTGAAAGTTCACATTCATAGGTTTTCCCTATGAAGGTAGTGGAGGTAGGATTTCCTTGACGATTTCTTTTGAGTAAATTGAAGATTAGTGTCTTCGAATTTCTTCACTCCTCCCTACCTCCAACCACTCTCACCTGCTCCCCACACACAAATGCTAAAGGACAAGGAATACCTGGTGCTGGCAGTCTGAAGTTCATCAAAAGGATTATCTCTTTCTGAGATATCAATGGCTAAAACTGATCTCTCAACCAGGCAGGCCATGAAGGAATGGCAAGATGGCTGTTGGAGGAATAAGGGAGAATCGCGTGTTATAGAGGTAGATGTCCTTCTTCCTCGGTGACTGCTTGCATTCTCACCCAACCTGATATATGTAAGGGGCCTGTTCTAGTCAGTAGTGGTCCTGTGATGTCCACCTAATTTTTAAAGGTGTTTTCTAGACCACAAGACCCTAGGGAAAACGGAATTGCTCTGATGCCGAGTTCCTATCTGGTCAAGAGTGAGCTCAAGCTAACCACCTAATTTTCACAAGTAGCCCCATTGGAAAAGGTGTCAAGCAGGATCACAATTTCAAGACTTGCTCTGGAATAAAACAGACTGTCTTGCCTCTCAGGTCAATATCTTTAAGTCTTTTCTTAGAATAGCTTATTGTTGGTAATGATGGAGAAAGGGATCCAGAAATAAATAGTTTGCAGTTACATGTCAAAATAATGGCCTGCATGTGAGATTTTAGAATTATAATGTATTTCAATAACTTTGTTCCTTGGTCAAGGTTTAATCTTTACAAGAGTTAATTTTTCAAGAGAAAATTTCAAATATTCTCTCCCCAATAAGAGACCGACTCTCTTTTTCCATCAGTTTGAGCTACTAAGCCAGCTGTACCACTCAAGGTTTTTCCTTCTCAGCAGTGGACTGTAACATGCTGGTTCTAAACCTCTGCTGGGCCATGGACTTCAGTGAGAATATAATGAAACCCATGAACTGCCAGAAGAATGTGTACACATATGAACACACTGTTTTACCTACGATCTTTAAAAAATGATTTTATTTACTCATTTTTAGAGAAAGGGAGGGAAAATAGAGGGAAAGAAACATCAATGTGTGAGAAAATCATCTATCTGTTGCCTCTCACACATCCCCAACCAGGAACCTGGCCCACAATCCAGGCGTGTCCCCTGCATGGGAATCGAACTGGCGACCTTTTGGTTTGCAGGATGATGCTCAACCCACTGAGCCACACCAGTCAGAGCTACCCACGATCTTAAGTCCCCTCCATGGACCCACTAACCATTAAACCCAAAAACAAATGAACAAAAGCAAACAACAACAACAAAGAAACTTCCTGCTCTAATAACTTTGCAGAAAGTATGTTTAACCAATCCAAGAAAAAAACCCCATAATCACTATCCCTCTTTTTGTCGGAGGCTGGACTTTAAATTAATTGAGTTTTTAAAATAGTAACAGATGGTTCTCATTTTATTAGATGTTAAATTCATAAAAATTATGAACCATACCTTTTGGGTTGTTTTGTGTGGTGCCTCCAGGGCCACCCCAGAGAGCCGAACACCGTGCACACTGCGCAACGACGGGCCCTCCTGCACACCTGGCAGTCAGGCTGTGACTGACACGCTCTGAGTGAGGCAGTGTGGCAGCCCTCGTCAATGCTAACACATTTGGGATATTGAATGGGTTAATAAACAGAAATGGCACCACCCAATAGCACCTCAATTTTAGCAGAGTGCCAATTCGGTCATTAGCCATTAAGTCTGCTTTAGCTATAATTATTCTTTTTTCTTAATGTTTATCTTGGTATGTTAAAAATATATATATATATAATACACGCCTAAATAGCCATTAGAACTTAAAGAATATCACCATTCAACATAAACTTTTCTTCTTTGGTGAGCTTTATGCTAATAAGTGTCTAGTACACTGCCTTCCAATGATCTGTGAGCACGTTAGAGCCCTGCTTGGCGAAAAGTCTGATTATCTGCATATCTGTCTCCTAATTTGTTTATCTGTCCACCTATCTACAGAAATTTTAAACGGTGCAATAACTTTAAGAACAGTGACACTAATGTAGTATTAGATTAAAAGAATGTTACTTTATATGGGCGTAAATGTAATTTAGAGGCACTTACAGGAAGCTCTATACTTCGCATGATTCTTGGCCAGTGAAGACAGGTTGATCCCACTCATTTTGGGATTGCTAATTTGCCGTTAATTAGAAAGATTGATTCTGTTCTGTGATGCATAGGCCCAACCCCAAATGCATTTTCCTGGTTTCTGGAGCACTTCCCTAGTTGTCATTGTCCTTGCAAATGTATAGCTGAATGTCATGGGGCCTCATGAAATGGGAGTGTTTTGTGGCTTCCGGAAAGCAAGTATCAACATTTTCCCGATTTCATTTTATATTATAAATTCATACTGGCATTATTTTTAGTAAACTGCTCTATTCCATTTGATATTTTAAAACTTACAGCATGGAAACTGTGCTCCGATTTGAATTTCTAGTGAAAGAAACACCTTTGTCACCTCTTTTATTTTTCTTGAAGTAAGTGCCAGTCTCAGATACAATGCACCCTCCAAGGCTGTGCTGTTCTGTACAAAACAGCATTTATTTTTCAGTATGTTAACTGTTTGTTTCTCTTCCCTGTGATATATTGAGTTTGCTGCTATAAGGTTTTTTTTCCCTACTCTCTTCTCTTGGCTGATGACAAATTTTAATCATTTGACTGTCCTTCATGACAATTATTTTAACTAAGATGAGTTATATTCCCTTTATTGGAATAGAGTCAGGGAATCTATCAAAACTAGTGAAAGGAAAATTCCTAGAAATGTTTTTAAACATAGTCATTAAGATTGGCTGAACCAATACAGAAAAAAATGTGGGTACTTGGGAGCGTGAAGGAAAACCATGCACTGCAATTTTGATGCCCACGATTGCCAGTAGGGTAACAGGCAACTTTGAACCACATAATTTAGTTCATATTGGTGGAAACTGGACAATAAAAACAACGTCCAACCTACAAGGAAGGATCTAATTTCACTTATATCCTTCACATGCTCTGCAGTGTTACAAATAAACATACCCATGTTTGTACTAATAGAAAGATGTACATATATATGACGAACATACAGAACAGTATGTAAATATTAACATTTAAAGTCAGTCACCTGCCCTGGCCAGGTGGCTAAATTGGTTGGAGCATTGTCCCCTACACCAAAAGATTGTGGGTTCGCTTCCCAATCAGGGCACATGCCTAGGTTGCAGGTTCCATCTCCTGTTGGGGTGCCCACTGGAGGCAATCTCTCACATCGATGTGTATCTCTCTCTCTCCACCCCCCTTCCTCTCTTTATAAAATCAATAAACATGTCCTCAGGTGAAGATTAAAAAAAGTAAATACCTAAATAAGTAAATAAACAAATGATAAAGTCTGTGGCCTAATCCATGGTTACTCTTACATCTTTCCTCTTCCTTAACAACCTCAACATTTTAGCTAACTTTCTTATAACTTCTTTTTATAACTCCAGAAACAAGTTGAAATTTATTTTGCTAGGTTACTTTTAAATGCGTTATATATAACCTCAAAAACAAAACAGAATACAACACATAAAAAACCTATACACTTGAGGGCATGAGAATGGGAAATGAGTGATAACACATAAGACGAGGGTCTTAGGTCTGCATCTCCATCCTCATCTTGTTAGCCTGGCTCTCAGCCTCAGGCGCCTCATGACACAGTGACCCCTGTAGGCATCAGTGGCATTGCCCCATGTCACGGGGAGGTCATGAGTGTTTGGTAGTTGCTTTTAAAAAAAATTTCGGGATATCTCTAAATGTTTCATGTAATGATTCATTGTGTAATCAACTCTGCTTATTTCCGTGGTATGTTGTCTGCAGATGAAGTTGAACCCCCAGCTGGCTGGCTTTTTCCTTCCAGCCAATAATCTGGTGAGGTGTCACCTCTATCATCAGTTAGTGTATGTTTAATAAATTCAAACTTATTCTAATACTAACCAGCATAAAATATAATCAGAGGATTAGATTTGCTATTTCCTTTCAAATCATGCATTCAGTTGGTTGACAAAGATTTATTGAGCACCTACTATTGTCCAAGTACCGATCATGGTGCCAGAACGGTGTTGGACGTGATGTATTCAGAGTGGGACAGAACAGGCCCTCTGCCCTCATGGAGCTTCCAGTTCAGAATCAAATGTAAAGGACAAAAGTACAAAATCATTACATCCATTCTCGGAAGGTGGAGTATATTCTCTATAAAGTTCAATGTTATAATTAGGCATAGAGCCCTAGCCATACCCACAAAAGCCTGCACAATATCCTCTTCTGAATTTCTTCAGAAACATATCCCCCTCTCCCTATGCAGTTGGGGGAGAAAATAAAATGAAAAATGGAAAGAAAGTTGCATGTACTCCGAAACTCATACTCCTTCCCCCACAGGTCAGAGCAAACTGCCACAGCCAGAGCTTGTACTTCTTGCCTGTTGGAAGAGGGCTCTCTCTGCCTCTCTCCATTCCTGGGTCCTCCATTCCCTCTCCCACCCCACTGACTCACTACAGTGAAACTCAGCTATTGAAAAAAATCAGACATGTGTAAGAAAAATGTCTTTGAGAGGTTTCTCTACCTGTTTTGTTATATTGGATGAATATTTGGACAGTTGGTCAGATAAGAGCTATTTCTAGTGCTAGGTGCGAGAGAGAGATTGGCAAACCAAAGTGTCATAATCCCTACCCTCCTGGAATTTCCAGTCTACTGAAGAAGACAGACAGACAGAATTAAATTAATTATTATTTGTTTTTATTGTTAATGTTTGTCATGGAATAATCTATGATCATTTGGATGTGAGCTGTGAATCCCTTTCTTTCTGCTCTTTGTAAGCAGTGCCACTCACTTTCTAAGGGCTCTCCAAGGTTAGTGGTGCAGGTCTCAGCCATAGAGAATGGAGCTGGCTCAGTGGAAAGATAGAAGATGCTGTTTTTGATTAGTTCTAACTAAGCTAAGCACAATATTGACTACATTGAAATCATAGCTTTCTTTATAAAGTATCTAAGTAATTCATGTGTATTATCTAACTGCTTCTCAGAAGTCTTCTCAGATAAAGGTCTTATCTTCTTGAATACCCATATATATAAGAGGTTAGGTAACAGAAGGTATTGTCTAGAAGATTCTGGGATACGACATTGGTTTGTGGTACTTTAGTAGATAGTAGATGGTACTTTTATATGTAGCCACTTCTTATGAAGGCCAAGCAAGATACAGAAGAAAAGACAGACTTGGAACAAGAAGGATCCGAGTTTGCCTCTGGCCTCACTATTAACCATCTGTTTGAACCTGAATTTGAAGCCTCAGTTTCCTATCTGTCAAATTGCAATAATGTCCTTGACTGAGAAGATTGCTGTGAGAACTATAACGCTGGTAGGACTTCCGAAACGTCATTGTCATTGCTATTGTTGTTGTTCTCATTTCTGTTACATCACATTTTTGTTCTCTTTCTATTCCTGGAAAAAAACTTGTGCATTTTTTTCTGCATGTGGTGAGAGGTTAGTAAATATAATTAATTGACAGGTGACATAGAGACTGAGTGTGAAGAATTTCCAACATCTTTTCCGCAGATAATTCCTCACATTGTTATGTGTGAGTTTTATTTTTTCATAAGGTTTTTAATGCTTTTGATGATGGGATATTTTGCAGAGGCACTCAACACACACACAAAGGCAGAGAAGTATCTCCAATAATTTGAGGACTTGCAGCTTCTGAATTTCTATGTTTGAGCATTGTTCATGTCATGTCAAAATGGTCCTGAAAACTAAAAATTTTGAAAGATATTTTTTCAGAAGTATTTTTTTACTTCTCTAGACCTCTTTTTGTCTATATTATTTATCAAATATTTAAAATTAAATACCTGAATTTTATAATATTTAGAGTTGAGGTACAAACAGCTGACAGGACTTATTGCAGGGTTTTAAATATGGAGAAAATGACTTAATACAGACATCTTAACACATTTAAAGAAGAGAACAGGCAATATTTTCAGAAATTAAGTTTGCATTACATTCCTGAGAAACTCTCCTGGTCCCTTCCTCTGCCACTCATTGTTTCTTATATTAAAATACGTTGGGCATGACCTTATCCCTCTCACTCTCATATTTCTTAAAAAAATTTGTGTGTGTGTAACATATACACACACATACAGAGAGACACACAGAGAGATGAAGAAGGTGATGCTAACATCTGAATACTGTGGGAGAAGCAACACATCTAATGAACTCATCCCAGGCTCATGAAATGGTAGATGAGATTTGGTTTCCAGGACTAATAAGATCTGAAGATTAGAATAAATGATGGAGAGATATCATTTTATGATCACCTCATTTGTATATAGTTTCTTTCTTCCTTTTACCTTATTTCCCAGTCAGAGCCTGTAATTTCTTCTTTCCTTCTACCCATTCAGGCCTGTTTTCCAGACTCTCCACTGGCTGCCCGTGACCCTCTCTGTTGAACCACTACCTTGCTCCCTCAGGCTGCTTATTTCTGTTCCCTGGTTTATATCTGTCCCCACATCACAGCCCCTTGTACCGTGTCAGGCCCACTCTCATCTTCGGGGGGGTCAGCCCGTTGGCAGGACTGACAGGCCTTGCAAATCTTTTGGCTGCTGTAATAAAATCTCCAGTTCCTGAGATTTATGAGGTCAGATGCATGTAGAAGAGGAAACACCTACAGTTCATGAAATCGTAAAGAATGCCAGGCACACAGAAAGGAGGAAAAGATGCCCAAATTCTTGACAGTTCAGTTTTTTGCCAAAGTGGTTTGTGTTTAATTTGTCATCCAGGTATTGCAGGTATTCAAATGGCCAATTCAGATGCTTTTTGGAGCCTTTGAAATATCAGTTTACATAATTAATAGAAATATACCAGCAGGTGACTGTAATGTGATTATAAAGTACAGTTCTGGCTGTTGGGTGTATTGAATACTTTTAAATGAAATATGTGGAGTGTGTGTATGCATGCAATGTGTTTAAATGAATGCAGCCTTTCCAATCAGCCAGAAAGAGAAAAAGGATGTAAATTGCTAGCATGTGTTATTCAAAATGCAAAAGTAGGAAAGCAATATTGATCTGTGCTGTGGATGTTTATTTACATCAGTTGCACAGTGTTAAGATGTCTGGCCATAATTATCAAGACCTGCCCACCTGTCAAATCGCAATTGGGTTATTTCCCCATTGTCTTGCTGCAGTAAATCTTCGGGTCTGGATGGGCATTAGACAAATGGAAAAAGGCTACTTTCCCAGAACATGTAATTCATTATGGAAAACAGGTGCCTGCTGAAGATTTTTGCTTTAATGCAGACATATTTTATTATTCATAAAATATTAATGTGAGTAGTCACTACCAGAGTTGTGTGGGTTGTTTTCATGTAAAATTTTCGGTTTTAATATGAGAAGAGAAATGATAAGGAGTCTCCAAACCTTGCTCTTTGAAAAGGTAAAACCATTCCATAAATAGTTTCATTCCCTCGCCCTCCCAAAATAGGTTCAAGCGACCCTGGCTCCCACTTACGTCATGTACGAAAATAAGTCCGCTTTAATGTCGTATGCAGTGGATGTTCTGTCCAGGGACAACCTTGCAGTGGGGACAGAGTGACCTTTCCAGAAAAAAAAAGAAATATAATTTCATTTTCCAGAAATATGCATGCAAGTAAAAATTTGACAGCCTGGAAGAACATAAGCAAATATATCTTTTTATTTGAAGATAAAAAGAAGCAGGGCTGGATAGGAAAGGGAAAAAACCTGTGAAAAAACGGATGATGCAGTTTTTACGAATAAGCAGCTTAATGTATCTTGGCACCCACAGTAAGCCTTGTAGGAGCTCAAAGTGCCTCAGGCAATCTGTGAGCAGAATAGCAATTTTATTACTTTGTCATTAAACCAATTTCACAGCAGTATTGTTTGTTAATGAGCAGCGGCAAACGAGCGAAGATGTCACACACTGGAATAGCAGAGAGATTTGTGACCCAGGCTCACAGCACTAAGATGGAAAGACCACGGCTATAAAAAAGGAAATACTTTGGGATGAAATGCAAAGTCTATACAGCAGAGCTTGTGTTTATGAGCTACCATTTTGCTAAGAGCTGTGAGAGAAATAAAGGTCTGGAAATATGCAGTTAAAACAGGGCCTATAAAATTAAAACCAAATTAAAGTATAGCAGAGGATTACTGCACAGACTGTACTCGACAAAATATATTTTAAGTGATGAGGTAAAATTTAAATCAGTTTTGTTTGAATTTGGTTGGTATTTATGAAATTCAATAAAAAATGAAAAAATATCCAAACAAAGCAGCTGCCTCACCCTTCTGTGGTCTCTGAGCCATAAACATGCATCACTTTGAGGAAATTCAACTTGCCAATCCTTAAATAATTAGCAACTTCTTGATTCGCACGGTGCACCCCTCTACCTCCATGAAAGCCTTCCCCGTTACTTTATCTATTCTAAGGATATTGCACATGTATAAGAAACACTCAGGCGGAGCCTGTTCTGCCTGGAGCCCATGAATCAAGTGTACCTTGCAGAGGCTGGAATTGAGCTCATCATTTAATGAGATTTTTTCTTTTTTTCCCTCCTGTTTTTATTCCTCTTTATTTTATCTTTTGTTTTTCTTTTCTTCTTTTTTACTTTTCCCATACTTCTTATTCTTTCATTTTTTCCTCCTTCCTCCTTCCCTCCCTCCCTCCCTCCCTCCCTCCCTTCCTTGTTTGGAAACCAGGGCTGATCTTTCAAAGAACTTGGGGGACAGCCTTGAAGGAAATGAGAGACAACGCCAGACAGGCACTGTCCTGCATCTCTGCAAGCTGTCCTGGGATAACTGCTGGAGGGGCTACCTTCCTGTGTCCACGCAGGAAAAGTGGTTCCTGCCACCAGTCCTGGGATCAGCCTCTCCTCCTCCAGAAAGAGGGTAGGGTTAAGGCAGGTGCCTGGTAGGGAGATGATCAACCCACAACTGTAAATTTGCAAAAGAGAGGTTTTTTTTAATACTCTGCTTGTCAGACTTGCTTCTAAGCCACCCCACTTCTTTAACACGAAACTGATCCATTTGGGGGGTGTGCTGATTCAATTCTTTGAGCTTTGCTGCTGAAATGTCCAGAATTATGCAGGTGCCTCTTCTATAAGAAGGTTCTGAGAACTCCACACCCCTAGGTCCACAGCTAATCACGGTCAAGTTTGATACACCAGATGGATTAAGTTTTGTGGCAAATCTATGTTGTTAACTACATTAACCTCTGGGACTACACCCAGTTTTGCACTGACCCCCCTTATAATTCAGGTTGGCTTGAGATGCTTATTTTTGTGTTTTTCTCTCCTGATCCCCAGCTTGGATTATTAAGGTGCTTATTAATTCTTTAATTTGGTTTGGTTCTGTTGTGTTCTTTGCTTTCTTTTCCTCCAAATTTTTAAAGTAATTTTTGGACTAATTTGGTGAAAGGGGACGCTGCGGGAAATGCTCAGCGCCATGATCTAGGCAGTGCGCGCAGTGGTGGGAGTTCAGCTTTAAGACTGTTTTCTGCCTGACAGGGCAGGACCCCCAGACAAATCACTGGCTGGCTCCGTGGTAGTTGGCAGCCATTCAAGACTGGTTTTGTGCCAGGAGTATTACTAGATAGCCAGACAGATCAATTCACTTTTACATTCCCGCCATTATTTATAACCCACTGTATATCTACTCTTGCTTATGAAGTAATGATTAGCAAATACAGTACATATAAAACACAGGCATTTGTTCTGGAAAGGGCTTTCTCCTGCTGATTTTGCAGATAGTTTCACAGGTCACAGAACCTTCAAAAGGATTTAAAGGGCATGTCTTGTGTAGCATTTGTTCTTTGGGAAAAGATGCTCTTTCCCATTTTTGAGTAATTGAAGAGGAGAGAAAGGTTTTCTCATTGCTTATGTTTCACTGAATTTTCCACAGCCCATTTTCCCACCGATGTTTCAGCCAAACCTGTACAGAGGGAGGCTGGCATGGGCCTGCCATTTTGCTGTTTAAACGGACTGTTTTGTGCCTCCCTTCTGAGTGTGTCAAGGTGAACAAAACCAGCGCTGCTAGTGCAGCAGGGGATTGGGGGTAAGATTTTTCCTGTGCTGGAGGGCCCTGACAGCGCTCAGCCAGGAAAGGCTTTGCCTCCCAGATTGTTTGTGTTTTCTTCTCTTTGCTCTTTATGTTCTTGTTCTCTGCCCCCCATCCCCCACTCTCTCCCTCCCTCCCTCTCTGTCTCCAGAGCACACGATCTATATCAAGACGTCTCTTGGTCACACCGAAGAAACTCAGCTAGTGGTGATCTACCAGTTTCTGTGAGGGTTAGTACTGTGTGAATGCCTTTTAAGAGCTGTTAATACAGTTCAGAGTTAGTGCTTTGGAGAACATCACACAGCTTGAATTATGGGGAGTGGGGGGCAGAGCTTGACTCTCCCTGAGGGAGGTATGGTGGCCATAACCTAGCCAGTTGGAAGCCTGCGTTCTGGAAGCCTGCTATCAAATCCATGCGTTGATGGAGTTCTCCTGGCAGAAGGAGCATATATGGCAAAAGAAGCAAAGAACAGGGTGATACATACCATTGCAAAGAATAAGGGAAAATGGGTCAGAACCTGAAAACATCAAGCTTGTGGGCAAATTGCTCCACTTTCATTGCTTCAGTCTTGGCTTATTGTATAATGGCCTTAATCCAGGTGCCATTACAAGTTGCTTTTGTGGCCTCCGGCAAGGGAACGTGCTTTGTGTCGCTTGTGCAGCTGTTTCCCATCTACCGCTGCAGACAGAACTGTGACATGCTGTTGGGAAGGAGACTTCCAGCTCATGAGAATAAATATTGTGTGGGGGTAACATATTTTGTCGTTCACTTCCAGAGGACTTTCATATTTTCAGATTTGATTATGGGTTTATATTTCAGGAGACTTTCTTCTAAATAATTAAGACACTACATAGAAAGTTGCACTGTGTCCATTACAAAGATGAGAAAAATCGAGATTTCCAAAGCGACTTACACAATTTTATACAAAATATTAATGAGAGAAAGGAAACAAAATGAGGCTATATTCTGCTAGGATTTTTTGTTTGTGTCTGCCCTTTTAAATGAACTCTCATAAAACTTGACATTCAGAAAAAAATAACAGGGGAATCTCATGAGTTATAACAAAGAATTAGGTTTAAAAAACACTTTTGGTTCCTTAATGCAATACCTGTCTTATCCCCTTGCCTTGCATTTTATAGCCTTTGGGGGCACTTTTATATATGCTGCCTCGTATGATTCTCACATCAGCTCTGTGAAGTGAACAAGGTTTAAGTTATTATTCACTTTTACAAATGAGGAAATACAGGCCCGTCAAGATTTGGTGACTTGTTCACAGTTGCAAAGCTCTGAAGCATCAGACCAGGGCCAGACCCTTAGTGTCTGATTCTGAACTCAAGGCTTTACCTTCTACTACCTACATTTTTTTTTCCATAGGCTCCAGTGCCCTGTGGAAAGAGCTCAGTTTAATTCTTTAAGATAATGGAGGCAAGATTTGCCCAATGAAAATGATATTCCTCAGCAGAAATGTTATTTAAACATATTCATTTCCATATCAGTCCACATCAGTGACCATGGGACTGTTTGAATAGTCTGAGAATGTCTCTCCATTCCTGACCATTGAGGGTGAGAATTCCCACAACTAAGCCCTCACTCTTAAGGGCAAAGTCAGTCAATTTTTAGTTCCCATTTTGCTTTTTTTGGTTTCTCTGTGCAAGCTGCTTTTGTGTCCCCTTTCCAATCAGCACTGGAGTCTTTTTTTTCTTACTGTTTTAGTGCTGATTATCTAAATGTACTCTTCTTGGCAGAGCCACTCAAATTTTATTTTATTTTCAATGACTGCTGGGAGGTCACTGGTATATCAGTCTCTACACTGTTTTAAGTATGGAAAGTATGGAGTTATTGCTAATTGGTGCTGAAATATGAGCTATGGGAACAACCCAAAAGGTGGGGGCATGCTTTGGGTGAACCAAATTCTTTTCCTACTTTGGAGCAAGAGTAGAAAGACAAAGCAATAAGGCAAAAAAAAAGCAACCTTGAACTAGATAAGCTGAAGTAAGAGACTAAGGGGCTTGTTTGTGTTTTTCTTTGGAAATGGTATGAAGATCAATTCCTGAAATGATTCCAAACCACATAAAATAGCATACAGTATCAGGAAAACTCAGTCTGGGGGAGTTAATGACTTATAGAACAAACCGAGTGACTATCTCTTGAACAGAATGTATGTTTACACTTCATGTTCTATTGGAACTGATCGTTTCTCCTTTTATTTTTCATACTTCCTCTTTCAACCCTGTGATTGATGTAATCCATGGGGTGACATAGAGTTTTCTGAGTAAATCCTACATATTTCACAGGCACTGCAGGACATCTTTGCTTGGTGATACCTATTGCCAGGGCAAACATCTCGTGAAAAATTTATCGAGGGTGGTTTGGCAGCTTTATTCTACAGGGGTTGCATCCTAGAGAACTTTATGTACCATTTTTGCTTAATGAATAGAAAATTGACTAGGTTTGTTTGGCCCTTCAGGGTTGAAACTGAACAGCAGAGTTTTATTTTTCTTTTCCGATCCTTCCGAAGCATGTGAGGTGTGCTTTACCAACAGAAGATAGGATCTTCTGTGGCATTCTGGTGCTGTGTGTTGGTTAATTTCGAACCTCCACATGGGTGTCCAGTTGATCAGTTTCATTCTAAAGGATGGGGCACAACATGACTCCACATGACTTCTGCAGAATTTTCCCTTTTTAAAATTAAGATATTCATGTAATTTTAAAAATCATTTTACTCTCAGAACACAGGTGTTTCTGAAAATTAATTAGGTTAAGATTGTGTTTCTACTTGATTTGCTTGGCAAAACATGAAGAATAAGATATTGTCACCTGCCAAAAGTCAGTATGGAGGTCTTTCTCCTACATTTGGGGTCCATATTTAGAACCACCATCACACATACTCACATTAAAGGACCTCCAGCAGCCCTATTTTTATTAGTCAGCAAAACGGGTTCTGCATCATTCTCACCCTCACCCTTCTAAGATTTCCAAGAATCAAAAAAAGGTGGTCTTGGAAGAGAGGTGTTGGTTGCCAAGTATTTTTGGGAACTTAATCTCAAACTTACTTCTTTTTCCTTTTCTTATTCCAGCATGAATACCCATGCTCCAAACATGAGACTCCTTGTCCTTGACTTCAAAGAACAATGACTAGAATGAGCACGTTATTCTTTATGCCTAAATATCTAGATGAATAATCTGTGAGCTCTGAACAAAGGCCCACCTATGGTATTTGTGCCTCCCCATGCCTATAACACCCTGAAAGAGAAGTCCTAACAAAACAGCCTAAAATTCAAGTTTTCTCAGTTATTACTCACTTTTTCCAACTGACAGTCCAACAGAGGTGCATTGTAAATAAAATAATAGCTAAATGTAAGTTAACAACAAAAATGAACTTTGAAACTCATCCTCCACTGTTCAACTTTTATCAGAAATAAGTGCTATGATTGGACCACTGGGCACACAACCTAGAAACTAATTAGAATTCATTTGGTAATATTGGAAATGTTTCTAATCACCCTTTCTAAATATATTTTATTTCAAATATGGCAGCTATTTGGCTAAGTACTTAATCTTTGCAATAACTCTATGAGGTATATCATTGCCATTCTGCAGATGAGATATGGTGAATCAGAGAGGTCAAATAGTAGCCAAGAAATTGCAAACCAGGATTTGCATTGTCTCCTAATGTCAATCCAGTACCTTGTCTACTAAGCATAGTAGCCAGAAGTACTTGCTCTCTCTGTGCATTTGCTTAGGTAGTTCCCTCTACCTCATATGTTCCGCATTTTTCTCTCCTCCCCATTTCCACCCAGAATCCTTCAAGGAGGAGCCCAAAAGCTCCCTTCCTCTTCTCCCTGCATTATGTCCACCCTTTCTGTACACCCATGGCCACTCCTGCCATAGAGCCTTTTTCGTCTTGTAGTGCAGTCATCTCTTTACTGCCAAACTTCAAGCTTTCTGAGAGCAAGATTGAATCTCCTTCATCCGTGTATAACTTGCAGTATTTGGAGGATTGTAAATGTTAGGAATTTATTTTAGAATGATTTAAATATTTCTCCTTGTAATTCTCAGATGACGTTCTGATGCCTTTATAGTACATTGGCCATCACATTTCATCTTTAGGGCAACTCTTTGAAGTAGATCATATAATTTATTCTCATTTTACAGTTGAGGATATGAAAACACAGAAGTGTTAAAGAACCTGTCCAAAACCACACAGTAATTGACATAGCCAGGGTTCAAACCTTGGCCTCTCAAACCTATGCTGTTTCCATTAGGTTGTGCTGTTTTCCTCATTAAATAAAACTGAAAAGCCCTGGTTGGTGTGGCTCAGTTGGTTGGGTGTCATCCTGAAAAGCAAAAGGTTACCAGTTTGATTCCCTATCTTGGCACATACCTGGGTTGGGGGTGTGGTCCCCAGAAAGTGCCTGTATGAGAGGCAACCAATCAATGTTTCTTTCTTACATCAGTGTGTCTCTCTCTTTTTCCCTCTCTTCTCCTCTCTCTAAAAATAAAACAAAATCTTTAAAAAAGTTTTTTAAAAACTTAACAGATTGATGGATAAGTGTATGTCTTATTTCTCCAATTAAACGAGGGGATACTTAGAGCATGATATGAATCCCAAATTGAGTGCTTTTTTTCACTTGGCAAATGTGGCTGCTCATACACGTTCTTTTGTGTTCCTCCCCGTCAGGCCCTCAGTGCATTGCCAAGTAGGCAGCAGACACTGAAGATGTATCTGTTCAAGGGGTCAAGAATTGTGTAATCTAGAATTTCTCTAAGGCATCAAAAACTGTTAGTAACACGAAGGAGGTGAAGCAGGAACATCAGGGACTGAAGGGAGAATGCACCATGTAGACGATGGGAATGGGGTCACTGTAGGTGGTGCAGAGATGAGGCAGGCCGAAAGAGGCTTCCATTCTGAACCTCACCCTTGTATGTAGAGAAATCCTCGCCGTGTCAATGGCATGGGCTTCTCATGACTGTCTGTGTTAATTTTCAAATGTTTTCTTGCTCCTGTATTCTATCGACCCAAAATTCTCTTAGGTTATGTTCAGGGTGATGATGGGTTGGTAGTCCCAGGTAACGTTTTACCCAGGTGTTTCCCTAGAGTATAGTTGGAGATAAAAATCTGTTGAGGACTTCCTTTGTGGAAAATTTTGAGAAGTCTGAAAGTTTAAGATAGACTTATGATCTGAATTTGGGGATCCTGATTGTCTAAATAAACAAAGATAATTCAAATTTTGGAAACACAACTCTCATATAACCCTGGAGAACTTATAAATGAGAAAATTATCTTGGACCTGTTGATTCAGGTTCAGAGTAAGGCTTATTTTAATTCATGTTTTCTTTACCAGTCAGACCACATTCTCATACCCACATCCTTTGATTTTAAAGATTTTGAAAATAATAACCACTATCATATGCATGCACTTCTGTATTCTTTCTTTATTCTTCCTTAGAGCTACTGGCTTATGAATCTAGATAAGTGCAAAGTTCTGGTCTAGAAATCAAGCCATTTTCAAAGTTCTACTTTATATGCTTAGTCTGAAAATTGGCTCCATTTTTCTGCCTGACTGGGAGATATGAGATAAAGGGGTCCCCTAGAACTAAGCAGGCTTGTGACCAGAGTGTTATCAAGATGTTTTCTAGTTCCCAGGAGATGTTTCAGCTACAGACCTCTCCTAAGACCAAAAGAACAGCCCTAAATATCCCTAATTTCCTAGCCCCAAACTCTGTGTGTGTGTTGGGGGGAGGGGGAGGCTTATGTTCGGGCAGATCCTCCAAATTTTAAAAACTATCTCCACCTGTTTTATCAGCCCTCTTCCTTTTCCCTTCTCTGAGTTACACTGCCTTTCTCACACACAGAAAGCCTTCCTTCACCTAACTCTGTCCCTGTTGTCTTAGCAATACTATTAGCCATTCTACACCTTCCACTCACTTGCTTTTTTGAAAAACAAAGGTTAGACATAGTGTGTGTGCAAAGTGGACAGGAACCAATGCCACCAAAGGCAGGGTGTCTCCAGAGGTCATGGAAAGGGGAAGTAACGATTTTTTCAGATTTAAAATTTGGCTTTTGCTTTTTCCTCTAGCTCCTGTTTCTATGTTACCTTCTGCATTAGTTTGCTAGGGCTGCCATAACAGAATACCACAGACTGGGTGGCTTAAAAAATAGGAACTTATTTTTTAACAGTCCTGGAAGCTGGAAGTCCAAGATCAAAGTGTCGGTAGGTTTGGTTTCTTCAGAGGCCTCCCTTTGGATCACCCATGGCCACCTTCTCCGTGTGCCCTCATGGGCCCTCTCCATGGTATACCTGCAGCCCCAGGACTCTCTCTCTTCTCGTAAGGACACCGGTCATGTCGGATTAGGGTCCCACTTTAATGGCTTCATTTTAACTTACCTCTTTAAAGACCTTATCTCCACCTTGAATTTATTTTTGTATAAGGTGTAAGTTGGTGCTCGAGTTTTATTTTTTGGCATGTAGCTGTCCAGTTCTCCCAACACCATTTGTTGAAGAGGCTATTTTTATTCCATTTTATGTTGCTGCCCCCTTTGTCAAATATTAATTGACCGTTGAGACTTGTGTTTATTCCTGGGCTCTCTGTTCTGTTCCACTGGTCCAAGTGCCTGTTTTTATGCCAGTACCAGGCTGTTTTGATTACAGTGGCCTTGCAGTAGAGTTTGATATCAGGTGTTGTGATCCCTCCTACTTTACTGTTCTTTCTCAAAACTGCAGCAGCTATTTAGGGTCATTTACGGTTCCATATAAATGTTTGAAGTCTTTGTTCTATGTCCATGAAATATGCCATTGGTACTTTAATAAGTATTGCATTGAATGTGTAAATTGCTTTGGGTAGTATGGACATTTTGGTGATGTTAATTCTTCTGATCCATGAACACGGTGTATAATTCCAGGGGGAAAAAGGAAGGGTTTACAGAAACAAGTATAAAGGACACATGGACAAAAACTAGTGGGGGTAGAAATGGGAGGGAGGTGGGGAGGGCTGCAGGGGGGGGGCTGGGATGGGGGTAAAGGACAGAAAACTGTACTTGAACAACAATTAAAAAAATAAATACAAAAAAAAAGGACCTTATCTCCAGATGTCATTACACACTGAGGTACTGGGGATTGAGAGGTCAACATATAAATCTGGGGGAACACGATGCAGCCTATAATGCCTTCTTTCTCTATCAGTATATATACCCTGGAAAGGCTGTATTCATTCTACATATTCACACAGAACACAATCATTAAAGTCAGGAAGACCTGGATCTCAGTCCCATCTTTGCTACTTCCTAACAGTATCACCCAAGGCATTATTATTGGATTTGCTAAGTCTCAGTTTCCCCAGCCATAAAATGGGAATGCTAATAATAATTCCTGCATTGTGAGGTTTTTGTGAAAAATAAGAAGAGGCATGCATACACTCAGTTTATTGACTAGCTCAATAAATATTAATTATAATAATATAAGTGAAGATGAATTATGAAACCCTCCAGAAAAGGAGATTTTGATTATAATCAAATAATGGACATTAACTGATACCTGAAATTTTTCACCTAAAATATAATTTTTCTGTAAGTCTTCTAGAGTTTTCACTAAATGTGTTACTTTTTCCCCATGTCAGAATTTGTTGGACTATGTGGTTTAGAAGAATGGTAATTTAGTAGAGTCGTAATGACCACCCAAGCCAAATATCCTGTAGTACTGATTTCAAGTACATTTTTATTGACCCCATAAGTGTACTCATATTTAGAGAATTTGCCCTGATTTTTGGTTCAGCCACGATCGTCATCATAAGTACAGCACAGTCTACCACTTAAGTCAATGAGCTCCATTTAGTCAAGAGATTAAATCCCATCCAAAGATTCATGGACTGTTTGCTTCACTTAAATGAATCGGTGATTCACAGTTACCGATCAACCTACTAATACCACCATTCATAAATGGGAATGGGCCAACCCCTGCTGGCATAATTATCAGAGGGAGGAGGAGTGGGGTGGGCCTTGAACAGCTGATGGGTCTTCTCACTTCTGGAGGGAGCCCTGGAGATGACAGCGTGTAGGTGGGCTAGGCAACGATGACACCTCCCTGGGGTCCCTTCAGTGCTGGGAATTTACTGAGCCTCAGCTGTCAAAGAACAATAAATTTCCCTTCAAAATATAAAACATAAATCAGTGTTTCCAAACACTGAGAGGCAAGAAGAAACTAAATCCCCATAATAATGAAAAGAATCCTGTTAATTAAATCAGCAAGGTAGAGAGCTTCCCTCCCAGCAAACGGCCTGGCTGAACAGTAGAATACCTTGGAGACTGCAGCTGAAATCCAAGCTTTTTCTAGGTTGCAAGCCAGCATCCTGAGGGAACATTTAGAAGAAAAAAAAGTCCTTAAGCACAGGACAAGTAAACACAACTTTTTCTTTTTCTTTTTTTTTAGAAGCTGTACTTGGATTATGTTTATCTGGGAAGGGAAGTTGCCAAACAAATTGTAAACCAGACTCAGCATATTTATGCCAACCCTTTATCAGATTTGCCACCAGTCAAGGGTAAACCGAAGGCCGGTCCCTGTGAACTAACACATAAAAAAATACACAAAGGATGCTTAGAAGAAAGAAGACAAATATGTCATTTGTTCTGATTTTTTAAAAATCACTTTTATCAACCATAGCCCTTTTCAACTTATTTTACAACTTATTATAACAATGATTAAGTGTTTACTTCACACATCTTTGTCTTCATCCTGCAAAACTATTGATATAGATTTGTGGGTTTTTTTAATGCTTGGTTAATTGGCTGGTCTGCTAAGAATGAGTCTGTTGCTGTGGTTGAGGAAAGCTGGAAAAAATAGAGGTTAAGGTTTCTTGCAAATCTGTCCCATTGGGAATTGAGAGCCGTGTAATATTACTGCCCTCAAGCCGCGGATAGCAACTTCTATTCCCATCAGCGGGAGCCCTCCCAGGGACGAAAGCCACACCCTCTCAACCTCGTCCGTTTTTTTGGTTTTACTCTCCAAACCAATTCACTTCCACCCATAATCCACTGACCTTTAAATCGGTTTTGACTGCCAGAAGGAGTGCTTTTCCAGTCCTAGAGTGCGTTCACAGAATCTGAGATTTCCCTTCAGAACTGGCCCATATTTGAAAATACAGAAACTTCCCAACTCTCTTCCAGACATTAACATTTAACGAATCTTTCACATAATGGTTAATCATGTGCTGGCTATTGCCTCAGCGTCTTTGAAAAATATGTTATGCACGTCACAGGACATATTTGCAATACACCATTTATTCAGATTTCTACTTGCCAACAGCAAAGATGTGTTCTTAGTCTTTTGGCACAACAGTCTTCTTACCATCATCTGCGCTCTCCTGTACCTTTGTGCAGCCTGTGACCACAGTGCACACACTCGGGAAGATCATTGTTTGAATTGAAGGTGTCGAGGGCTGCCAGGAGTGCAAATAGTAGGGTGTAGTTTTATACCGATAAATAAAACTGAGTCCACAATCCCTCAGCTCCCCTCACACTACTGAGTGCTTTGATCTCAGAGGTGAGAGTGGCAAGAATAAAAAAGTAGACAACAAAATGCAGTTTATTTTTTAGCTTTAGATGGCTAAGAAGGGCTTTACGAATCAGCAAGTGGCCACAATATGATGTGCACTTTGTTCCGTTCCTCAGAGCGAAGTAAAACGAGATGGCGGGTCCCACCTCAACCCCAACTTCTTCACTCCGATGACCCCATCCCATGGGTTAGGGACTGTGGTCTGATTTCTTTTCAGGATGGTGTGTTTTTTTCCTTCTGACCTTCCACAGTGGTTTCTGTGTGCTTGGGGGAAAATCTCCTTAAGTTTTTTTTTTCTTTTAACCAAGTGTCAAGATGTGTCAAGTCACAAGGTACATTTATGAAAAACAAGTGTGTGTGTGCATGTGTGTAAATTTAATGTGGGTGCACATAGGCACATTGCAAGAGACAATTTGTAATTCTTTTACTGTGTCTTTCTAATATTCCCCTGCTGGAATTTAAAGAAGTAGTTGCTCAGTGTTTGTCATTTGGAAATGGCTCATAGGTGACATAAGAGTTGTGTTTCACTGGCTTTGTTAATGAATATCTTCAGTCACAGATACATGAGTGACAGATATGTGACATATTTAATGAAGAGTAACTCTGTAAGTAAAGATAGTAACTACTTCCTAAAGGCTGGAATTTGTACTGTTTCACAGAGAATCTGAAACAAAACACAGATTTCATGCAGGTCCAAATGTGTGCCTGGCCCAAAGTTCACTTTTAATTTCTTAAAATATAAGCTCTTTAACTACATCTGTGGATTAACTTGGAAAACCACCTCGCTAGCATTTATTGAGCATCGACTCTGAATAGGCTTCTGAGGTAGGTACTTGGAAGAGAGTCAGTTGGAGCTGGATGGTAGCAGAAACACTTCACTTAATCAGATTCCAAAATTAAATACTATAAATGGCATTGTAATTTTGCCTGTTTAAAAACACCTGTTGTTTTATTCTGTATACCTGTTAGGATACACCTACCAAGCCCCTTTTCCCCTTTTGTATATGAGGTTTTAAGTGATGAAGCAGCGGTGGGTGTGCACAGTGGAAACGAGTGCCACAGAAACTGTCAGGCCTCTCCACAGCCTGGGGGACAACTGCGACACTCGTGGTCATCTTCTGTTTACACTGACATCATTTTGACAGCTTAGCACCTTTTTTTTCTTTTTAGGAGTAGAATGGGGGTCAAGTCTTCTGGTTAGGAATTGTCAAAGGCAGACTTTAAAGGGAAAAAAAAGATAAAGTTTGCATTCCTTTAAGTATTTGGGTGTGACAGATTAAAAGCAAGGCCGGTATGGAGCTTGAGTAATCCCTCACCAAGGTGGCGATCGCAAACGCTTTCATGTCATCTGGTCACAAGGCCCCTGAGACTTTTCGAGGAACCAAATCCAGTTGACACTCTGTAGCCGCCCTACCCCTCGTGGTGTTCAAAAAAAGAGAAGAAAGGGTCCCTGCACCTTCTTGTTTTCTTCCTTTACTGTACAGTTTGCTTTGTTTGTTTGATTTTAAAACTGCCATTATGTGTAAGTGTTGCGAGTATAAATAATTGAGAAGATAACTCTGTGGGGAAACCACTTTTGCTGCCTTTGTGCGAAGGCAGCTCATTACGGCTGGAGACGCCGCATTCCGTACGGGCGATTATGCAACGCCAGCGTGTTGTGGGTGTTAAACAAGAGGAGCAGATAAGAGAAGGGAAAATAATTTTGTAACTTATTTAATTTGATTTATTTGGTTTTTCAAACAGTTCCTCTAGAGTGTAATTCCCCCGACCACTCCCTGGTTGCGGTGGTCTTTGCCGGACCGCTGTTAGGCACGCCTCGATTCTGCGTGGACCTAAAATGTGTTTGTATTGTGGTTTAATTTCCACCCAAGGAGAGGTTACCCACGAAAACAGAACCATAATTTGGTCATGAGGTTCTTGTGCCCTCTAGGGCTTATCCAGCCAGTTAATATATGTTAATACAGCAAAGTGAACGAAAGGTTAAATAAGAGGGTCAGGCTCTGAACGAGGCCTGGGCTGCTTCCCTCTGCTTAAACGGGAGGAAAAGCCCATAATGGCGCTTGCCTGACTCTCACCCCCATCATTTTAAGAATTGCTTTGCCGCCCTGGCTGGCGTAGCTCAGTGGGTTGAGTGCGGGCTGCGAACTAAAGCATCGCAGTTTTGATTCCCAGTCAGAGTACATGCCTGGGTTGCAGGCCATGACCCCCAGCAACCGCACATTGATGTTTCTCTCTCTATCTCCCTCCCTTCCCTCTCTAAAAAATAAATAAAATAAAATCTTTAAAAAAAAAGAATTGCTTTGCCAATCCTTCACAGCAAATAGTAATTTTAAGTGGACCAACACAGAGCTCAGGGTGTTTGCACTCCATGGTAATGATAGAGTAGCTGTGCTCCCTGGAGTCAATAAGCCCAACAATTGAGTCATTTTTGCCTCCTGCAAGTGAATCGTTGCTGTTAGCTTGAATGACAAGATTGCTTATAGAACCAGGGCCCTTCCTGGGCTGACCTCATCCCGGGACAATGAGGTCCAGAGGGCAGGACCAGGTGGTGTTTAACACACTTGTAAGTAAAAGCTGATGTTGGACTTGTACACTCAGTAAACAAGAATTGGGGGCTGGGGGAGCGGGGGGGGGGGCGGTGGGAGCATTTGAGGTACACTGATGTACTTTATTCAAAGGGGCACTTTCTCAGTTCCTGCCTCTTTCCCTTCTTATATATTTCTTCTTCTTAACATCCTTCCCCCACCCCACAGCCCCCTGACCTCTCTCTCCATACTCGTAAGGTGTTAGGCAACACCTGTAACAAACATGCTTGACTTAGATGGCCACAGCCCAATCCCAGTTCTGATTAATAAAAGATTCAGAGTGTATTGAAGAAAAATTATCTTACATTTAAGATTAGTCTTCAGTTTCTAAGCAGCCATTTGGAAGCAGAAATTTTAAGCACACATAGCAAAATACCCAATGATTGTTTTTAAAGTTATTTTATTGAGTGGAAGAATATGAGGAAAGCGGGGAAAAGGAAAAATGAAACATCGCAGGATGAAATCCTTCTCTAATGATCAAATTACCTTTGAGGTAGAAAAGTTCTAAAGGATGTTTTCCGCCAGCACATGTTGGGGGTCAAAGGTCTGAGGAACAGTCGGGTTTTACAGTAACTGTGGGAGGTGGGGTTACGAACAGGTAGAATATAAAACAAGAGCCCAACACGTGCCTCTTCCTATCCGAGGCTAACTTGGGCAAATATGAAGATGGAAATCCTATTTCAAGTTGATACATGGTCTAAAAATACAATTTGGATTAAAAATCAGAATGCTGCTTCATTTTTAAACCCCTTGGAACCTTAGTGTCCCTCAAAATCTTAATAACTAGAGTTGGGAACTGATTCATACCATCCTTCCTTCTTAGAGGTTCATAATACATTTTAGCCTATTAAAGGCGGTAAGAGGACTTGGAGCAAAGGATCCATCATCACTTGATTTCACTCCATGTCATTTCCGCTACATTTTCTGACTTCCCACCCCTATTTTGGAGAAACACCCAGTGACACCAGTGTTCCTCAGGGCACAATTTGAGAAAAACTTCTTAGAAAGATTGAAGAAAAATATTAAAAGGAAGTTTTCTATTCTCTTTTTCTTTCTTCATCTCAAAAATTTTCCTTCTTCCTACTCACTATTTCTCTGTCCCCAAACAACCCCCCCATCATAATGCTTCATTGTATTAATGAGCTGTACACTCAGTTCCCATTACTCTCAGCTTACTCTCTCCTCTGAAGTCAATCAGACTTATCATGCCCCAATGTAACTCTAACTCGTGTTCCTCAGCCTAGAAAAGCCTGATGCCTGCTCTGTCTCTTTGCCTTGTGTCTCTCATACCCAGATGGGTTCAGACCGTGAAGCTAATGTCTTGGTTTGTATCTTTTGTTGTTTCTGACTGCAGAGATAACTAGACCAGAGCCAGGAAGCCAGAACTGTTTTCTGTTTTGGCTCTGCCCCACTCTAGGGAAAATCGTTTCATCAGTGATTCCTCTATGCCCCTTGCAAAATGAGGAAAAGAAAATCTCTATGAGCTCTTCTGTTCTCAATTTGACATTAATTCCAAGATAGAGGAACCCAATTTTCATTTATTCATTCAGTTATTTATTCACCAAACATTTTATTGAGAATGTTACTATATGCTGGACACAATCTCAGTAACGTAGACTTAGGATATGGTCCCTGCCCTCTAAGGCTCTCTGGTGGGAAGCTAGACAAGTAAATTGTGACCATGGTAATGAATAAATGCTGTGGTGGATGTATTAGCCAGGTGCTACTGAGTCTTCCTCAGACTGTGGAACCAGGGAAGTTCTCTCAGAGAGATGCTCTCCAGTGACAACTTTGAAGGGTGTAGTGACCAGGTGACCATGGGAGAAACGCCATTCAGACAGAAGGGATAGTGTGTTCCTAGGAAGTCAGCATGTGAACTTTACAATTATTCATTGCCTCTTTGTTTATTTGTGCATCATCTGACTCCAAAACAATAATCTGGGGCAGTTAAACCAATTGCTAAATTAAATTATTTTTTGGTAGATGATGATGATGTTATTTGTCTGTACTGTGAAAATGAAGATAATTCAAATGTGCCATCATTTCTATTTCTAATAGTCCAGTTAAGCCACTTTAGGAAATTCTGATAGATGTGAAATATAAATCTGCTCTAAAATTCTTTTAGATTGTGATACAATGCATTTGCTTCTTTGTCTGTTGGAGATTATAGCTTTGTGTGGAATGTCAGAATTGAAAGTTGATGGCTTTATTTCTCTGGAAATCAGGGGGAAAAATGCACTAACTAACCCTCTAAGTAAAAAATATTTAAGGACTAAAGCAGATGTGGCATTACTGCTGGTTTGCTAAGTCTCTTGTGATTTGTAAAGATATATTTTATGTCTTTTATGATTACGGGATGATGCTAAAAATTTTGTAGGTAATAATACCGTCACATCAGAAAGACTGCATATAACATCTCTGAAGAAGATACAGAATGCTACCCAGCTGTCAACTCAAAATAAAAGTTGTTTAATTTGATATTAAGAAAAGGCAGTCCAGAAATTCTATTTGGAATTTGGTGTCTGATGTTTGAACATCATAAATGTGAGGACGTTGAGTCATTTGTTCATGAACAGATTTTTTGTCTTGCTGTTTGACATAATGGAATATGTTTTAATAACATTTTTAAAGATTATTGTTGGATATATAGCTGTTACAACTATAGTTTACTCAAAGTGACTTTAACATTTTTAAAATCTTTGATTTTTTTTCCCTTTGACACCTGTACTAGATGCCAGTATAAACTGGTTAAATACAACAGCATTCGGTTTAAACAGAAAAACTATAACATAAATGCGTATTTATGATATTTTGTTTGTTGGATCTTTTTCTTAATATTACTTGACTTTCTGTGTTTTAATCTCATTTTCTCGTATTTTGGGTTGAAGCCACTCTATAGCTTAACACCTAGGAGATTTCTCACTTACGGTTGCCTTTAAAAGTGCTAAAATCTCAGCCTCTCGAACAAGAGACCCAGCCACAATTCAGAGAAAGCAGTGGTATTGATGAAGGGCCCTGAGAATGTTGCCACTGTCTGCATGTGTGTTCCGCCACATCCTTTCTTTCAACCAGCAGGAGAATGGAGACAAGGATAAGAGCCTGGCCCATCCAAACACTTCTGGCACGCCAAGCTGGCCTTCTGAAGCCTCCCCTGCTGCTTTGGAAAAAGGAGCCCCACAGACAAATGAAAGGGCCACCGGGACATTCACATGCATACACCTTCCTTCCAAACACCAAGTGGCTTTCGATTGCTGGTGCTGGGCTGGTTGGCCTGAGTTGAAGAATAGAGACTTAAGAACCATTTGTTTCACCATTTTGAGTGAAGTGCTATATTTTTCACCTTAAAAGCCCATTTACAAAGAAAAATATGTTTTGAAAGGAGAGCACAATTTGGAAGCCATCACACTTAATGGAGTCCCTTTTAAATGTAACACTTTGTCCTATCAGTTCTCTTCTAAAGTAGTTGTCACTGCCTAGAGAAAACCCACCCTTGATTGTCTTACCCTGTTGCTTAAAACATACCTATATATATTTTTTCTATAGTCAATTCTGGGAACTCTCTAGTAGATTTCATTGTTAAGTGTGGAGTAGGAACCAACTTCTATAGCAATTCACAGTGTAACAGGTATGTTACTGTCACTGGCCCATGAATCTGGTCACACAAATTATTTCAGAGTTAAAAAAAAAAGGCAAACTGGACCTAATAGAAATAAAACCATGACTACAGAAGTTTGTTCTGACAATGGACTTGGCCAGCTGTTCTGAGACAGAGCACTTTGTAAAATCTAGTGGCTATATAAAGAAGAAGTAATGTTTTTGGAACTAGCCAAGCAGTTTATTATAGTTGTTGCCACAGCTCTGGAATATTCATATGGTTTTGGAATTTTGATGAGATTAGAGGGTTTTGAAGTTAAACTCACTTCTTTCTACTTTTTGCTCTTCTTTTGTCCTTTATCTTGAGTGACATGTATAGCTTCTCAGCCTGAAAGTCTGACTGCCAACACAAAGCAAACATTTGAACAATTGAGTTTCTCCCTCCTCACCACCACAAATAGGAACTCCTTCTCAATTTCAGTTTTCATCACCTATGCACTGTGGCACACCAAACAGAGATGGTCAGGTTTATCCTCATACTACCTCGTGTATTTGTATTTCTTCTTTGTGTTTAGGCACAATTCATCAGCAGCCGTCTAAGCCAAATGTCTCACTTTTCATTCTACCACCTTAGTATTGGTTCCTTTTATTTCCCTCTTCTGCTTGGATTAAATAATAGCTTTCTACCTTTTCATCTTCTAGCTTCTCATCAGTTCATCTTGTACATGCTCTTGGACCAGATCTTCCTCAAGCACCATGTTTTATTCTATCATATACCATTCAGGAATTTTAGGGGTTCAGTTTGTCATACCAGAGTGGCAGGAATGGGGACATGTTGGCCCAAACTTCCAGCTAGAAAATGAGTAGTCCCAAAAACCTGATGCACAGCATGGTGACAATAGTTCATCATACTGTATCATATACTTGAGAGTTGCCAAGAGTGTAAATCTTGAATGTTTTCACCACAAAAAAGAAATGGCAATACCATGACATGATGAAGGCTTTAGCTAACACTATGTGATAATCATTTTTTACAAAATAAGTATCAAATCAACATGCCGGATACCTTGACTTTACACCATGTCATATATTGATTATATTTCAGTACAGCTGAGGGGGCTGGTAAAAACCCTCCCACCAACTTGTCTATTAACTGTAGCCGTGTTTTCCGGACCAAAACCAGGAGTCATTCCACACTCAGTTTCTTCACCTTCCCTTGCGCAAAATACGCCCTGGCCTGCCTTGGTGTCTTCACACACGCTGTTCCCCTATGTCCATCCTTCCCAATAATCTATGCTCTTTAATCTGCTTCAGTATTCCTCTGCCAAGAACGTGATGATTGACCTCCACCTGACTCCTTTAATTGACCCTGTCACACTTATTTACTGAGTGTGGACTGTGTTGATTTGTAATTACTATGTATTCTCAAATGGGGATTTTTAATTTGTCTCTGTGAGTGTGAAGAATAAAACTCTTTAAAGGCAAGGACTGCCTTTTCAAAATTTTAAATATATATGGAGAGAGTCCTATAATTACATATTCATGTATTCAATATTATGTATACTTCCTTATTATTTATGCCATTGTCAAATTTTTGTCATTAAACTTGTCTTTTGTTAAGTATAGAATGTGGAAGACTTAACCAATGTGTGACACATGTTCAAGGTTACTGTGGACCTTGAAAAGTATTCTAATTTGGGGGAGGGGGACTACAAAAGGATGAAAATAGGCCTTATATGGTCACTGCTTCTCTACACTTTTCTTTTCCTGCCTACCACTTACCCTCTCTCAGTCCCTCTCTGGGATATACACATCCCCAGAGAAAGCATCTGCTAGTACAATTCTCTGAATGGAGAGGAGGGGGGTGCTTAGTAACTTTTGACTGAATAAAGGGGACATGGGATAATTTCGTATTAAGAAATGAGGCTTAGAAAACTCTTTATTCCCCTGGGATAGTAAAAAAAGGGAAGAAGAGAGCAAACACTAGAACAAGGCATGATGGAGTAGAAGCAAGATTTTTAGCAACTGTTCTTTTCTCTCTTGCTTTTAGCATCCCCACTACCATAAAACTCCTGTCTTTGACCTATATGGTAGTATATCTTGATAACTTTATCTTACTCTTTTTTTCAGCAACTGCACAGAAAACTTAGCCAGGTGTTAAAATCTGGCAAAGTTGGTTGCTTGACGTATGTATACACACATGTATACATATATGTATGCGTATATGTGCACACATCTACATATGGCTGATGACTTCTCTCAGTATATCTTAAGGCCACATCGTTTCCTGTTCCACTTGGTTGACAGGGCATCTCTGATGTGACAGATTTATTCGTCTAGAGCAGGATCATGAGGTTGAAACCATTTTAATTCTTAGCAAGACAGTGCACATGGCTTATGTCGATTTTGTTGTCAATTTTTTTCCTCTTATATATTAGGGAAGCCCGTGTCAGTATAAATCAGTGGTAATGAAATCAACATTATGGCATCTTTGATACTGCATTTGCTAAAACCTTTCTGGATGTTTAATTCAGCACTTAATGATTGATATTACAGACAGTGGATAAACATTTCTGATGGATCTGTTTGCTCACAGATGAAAAGAATCTAATCCTTTTGTCTCTTTGATTTAAAGAGTGTGATGCCTTTGGAGAGGAAACAGTTCAAATGTGGTCATCATAGGTTGATGGCACTAAAAATAGAAACTCACTTAGAAAATTTGCTGTCAAGAAGAGTGGAGCATTCTTTCTGAACTCAGGAACGTGTGGTTCATGCGAGCTTGCTTGTAGATGGTTGCTACAATAAGGCTTCTTTCATACAGGTGTGTTTATGCCCCAGGCTTGCTGGCCACAGTCCATTCCATTTACAGAAGCTGAATTAAACAATAACTACCGCATTGCAGAAAATGGTGTGTGTGGGGGGGAGGCAAGGGGGAAAGGTGAGCGTCAAAGGAGATGCCTGAGAGCTTTGTTAGGGCCAAGAAAAACCCTGTTGCAGTTGTCAGAGCTTGTTGATGTTGCTGGGAACGGCACTTTTTTTTTCTCCTGGATTTTGTGGTTCTGCCTTAGGAAAGAAAGTAAAATAGAACGGAAGAACAAAGTCCTACTCTATAAATCAGCAGCTGCTCCTTGCCAGATCAAAGGAGTGACATTTTTGCTCCTGGACTACTTGTCCACTTGAGGGCTTGACAGGCAGCTAACAGCTGGCCTGCTAGACTGTATGGGAGAATCAGCCTACATCTTCTTCCGAGCAGATGACAAGCTAATCAGAGGGAGATCCATAGCACAGGGCATGTGAGTGCACCTTGATCTCCTCAAACATATCTAATATGTAATTGCTAAACAGCTTGGTGCATTTTTGGCAGGTTAATGCTTAGGTGGTTTCCACTGAGAAGCAGGATAGAGAATTAATACTTCAATCAAAGGTGATCATGAAAGCTAAAAAGATGCTAGATTTGTCGGATCTTCTTCTCTTATTGTGAATTAGTAAATGGCTAGGAACATAATGAGAATTGGCTAAATATATGTCACTCATGATCAAGTAACTGCTCGATTTTTCCAAGCCCAGTCAGGAGACAGTGTTCAGGTAGATGAACAGGCAAGGGTCATTGGTAATTTTGAAAATGATTACTCCTGCTTTTTAGGCTGAGAAAGCTGAACAAAGTGGGAGATGTATCTTCTGTGCCTGCAAAGTGTTGTTTTTAGAAACACTATTAAGGTGTGTAGGTATATAGGTCTGGAATTTTAATGTCAGTAGTAAAACTTTCAAAGTAATTCATTTTCTAGTTGATTTCCATCCGCAATAAATCATGTACAGGATGAGGTAATATACTGCAACTTATGTCTATTGACTTAGTATTTTATCTCTAAGAGGATATGAATAGCTAAGGAAGTTTACGTGTTTTCTTCTTCCCCACTTTCAAGTAACTTTGAAAGATCACTTCTATAGTGCATGATAAGTAGCCACATTTAAATAATCTGATGGCATTCTGTAAGAGTAATAGTGCTTCAAAATCATAACCTGCTGGGATGTTTTGTTATATGGCATCAGGGATGATTATACTTAGAGAATAGTGTTTATTGTTGCTCAGCATTATAATGGAAATAAAAGGTAGTTTTCTATCTTGGAATTTCTCAAATACTTTTATTAAAAACTTTACTATTGGCCATATAAACCTTAGTCCAATAATATGCCAAATTTTCCAGGTCACCTTTAAATTTTTTTTAATTATAAAAATAACACTTATTATTAAAAACTCAAATAGCACAAAATTACATGAAATAAAAAGAAAACTCTACCATCTTTCTCTTAGCCATTCCTGAGAGATAACAATTTCCACGAAAACACTTTTCTGGCCCAACTTCCATTTAGGAGATACAGATGGAATAAAATGAATTAAATTATTATAAATTGTTTGTCGCTCAAGGCAAGTGATTAAAAGACTGTTTAGATCCAAGATAACTAAAGAGAATAGTACATACATTTTCACAGCTAAGGTTCATGGTTAAAACTTGATCCTTGCAAGTTTCATTTCCTAGGCACTGTACTAGATCATCTGTTTGGTTTGTGGTCTGGACAAGAACCTCTCAAACATAAATGTGCATGGGTCACCTGGAGATCTTTTCAAATATTGATTTAGATTCAGTAGCACCAGACTGGAGACTACAATATTTCTGCATTTCTAACAAGCTCAGGATGATATCAATGTGGCTGGTCAATGCAACACAAGAGTTGCAAGGACCTGGAGAACCAGTAAGAGAGTGTGATTCCCAAATAGCTCGCCTTACTACCCAGCCCCCTAGCAGGTGCCGGCTCCAATGTCTGAGGTCCCTGCCATGGTATCGCACATTTGGATTAGCTGTGATCTCTGGAAAAACCCTGTTGCTTGGGCACATGCTACCTGTGGGGGTACATGGGGATTAGTTTAATAGTCACCCACCTAGTGACTATTACCAATAAAAGAACAGAGCTCTTTAGGAGGAGACATTAGCTGGGTGCATTTTGAGTGTAAGTTAAGATTTAACTCAGCCTCAGTCTATGTGCCAGGCACTGTGCCAAGGATTTTACGTATAATGCCTCTCTTAATCCCCAAAACAATCTGAGCCCGACTATTGCCCCAGTTTATAGACAGGAAACAAAATGAGACTTGGGAGGTTAAGTAGACTTGCCCAAGGTCACACAGCCAGAAGAGGGCAGACAATATGAGTCCATGGTCTTTATCACTTTGCTATTTAGAGAAGTCTAGAATAGGAAATAGTAATTGAACAAGGTTTACCCAAAGTGGGGTAACTTAGTAAAGAACCTCTGTGAGTCCTCATAACTTCAAGGAAGAATTAGATAGAAGAACGGATATTGAAGGAACATAGTAGAAGGTCACAGAAGATAAGCTCACCTACTTCATACTTTTGCCCCGGGCCTTTGACGTCAGCAGGAGCACTCCGTACGCAGGGCGTGTTCATAAAGCTACGAAGGGTTCATGATTCCAGATTCGTATCATATTTTCATATTGTAAATTTATGAGTGCTAGTTCATTTGTCTTTAGAGTTTTAGACAAATCTGGTATCTATCAAAGTATAAATTAAGCTGCAGCTCATGGAAATTAATTACGAACCATGACTATGTGCCCAAGTAGCTCATGAATTTCATTTACCTTTCTTTGTTCACCATGGTCTCTGAGAAAAGACCCATTGTCTGGCCATTGGTGAAAAATTTATGTTTGCCACATGACTCAATCATTTCTGTGTCCAAGTACATGGTCAGAGGTATTAAACCTGCTTAATACATTGATTTACTCATTTTAATGTGTCTGACTAAGAAACCCCCACTCTGGACCTTAACCACAGTATAGAAAAAGACTAGCTGTGTGTGCATGTGTGTGTGTGTGTGTGTGTGTGTGTACTAGAAAAAAGAAAGAAACTTGATCACTGACTTGCCAAGGTTGAGGTTTCATTGTTTCAAACAGCCAGGAGTAGCAAGCTTTGTGAATAAGCACCATGAACAGGTCCCCGGTCACCAGGCTGCCTACCACACCTCCTCCAAGTTGACCTGAGCCTTCTTCAACAGTTCACCCCCCTTCCTACACCAGACCAATCTCTGCAAAAACCTCAATTCTGGGGAGTCTTGCTTCCTCCCCGTGTTCAGGGCTGGCGGTTTTCCAGGTGACTCCGCGGAGGCTGCACTTTCTAGCAAAAGGAATGCTGCCTGAAGGAGTTGGTTACCAGGTGTGGCATGAAGTTAGTGAACCAGAAAAAAGGGATTTATCAGCCATTTAAAAAGAAGGGGGAAAATAAATAAAGAAAGAAAATAAATCAACCAGCAATCAGGAATTACACCTAAGCCTACTTCTATCAATCTGAAATATGCTTTGGAGTGAAAAGCCTTTAAAAGAAAAATCACGATGGTGAGATTTCAGTTGCAGGAAAGTATGCAAAGCTGAAAAGTTTGGCTCTTCTGTGGGGGGTTAAAGTGGGGATGGGAGTGGGGAGGTCTCCAGGAGACAATCCTCCAGCAAGACAACAAAATAAAATTTTAATGATATTTTTCTATCTTGGCTTTATTCTTTTTAATGTATTCTTTTTCATCTCCAAGTTGACTCAAAAAATCCTCATGATTCTTGGAAAGTCATTGAATTTATCTCTATAATTAAGTTATTTTAAGCTAACAGTCTTAGTATATGCTTTCTAAGGGCCCCACATAACTAATGCATTTTCTGGTTTAGTAAAATTTAGTGAGAAAGTAGATAGTATTAGCAGACACTCTCCAGAGCCTTTGTGTGAGCTTGGATACTAACTTTGTGTTCAATACAAATCAATGGAACTAGTGCACTTTAGGGTACTCATTCCCTAAGGAGTTACTAATGGAATTATCTCTAGCCCTTAAAAAAAGTCACAATGAGCCTAATGAATTCTTTTTCTGAGTGAAATCTGGATAAGGCACTAGACTTACTAGCACATTTTATTTATGGCATTTATCATATGTGGCACGTTTTACAAACGTGCAAGTTCTACAAACCTCAGAATGTTTTTAAGAGCTATTTAATATCTGAGAAGACTTTGTAATTTTGAGTTAAATTGTTTGTACCAATAGAGAAGCATATTATATGTCCTCTACTTCAAAATCATTCCAGGATGACATTAAGACTTAGAGAATTTTTTTTTAATATCAGATACAGATGAAAAACTTAACAGTCTTTGGATTGGAAATAACTTTTAGGGGTTTTCATTAAAGTTGGGTGCAGCTTGCTGCATTTTGGTTAGTTGGATGTCTTCAGCAATTTTTCAAATGTTTTGGGTTTGGCAAAGTCCAAAATGTTTTTGCCAAGACCCTCTTTTCCCCTTATTTTTTAAGCCCGTGTGAAATTCAAGGATAACTTAATCCATATGTGTCTGATTCATTTACACTTAACTCATCAAAATGTTATTTTGTAAGACCCATTTAATATTCAAGAAACCTTTTGAGCCTTTTTAAGACGTCTTGCTTTCTGTCTTTGAACCAAGAGTTGTATTTTTCCATGTGAATGGAGCTTGGACCTTGAAAGCTTAATGATCAGTTGATTTTCAACTTAGACTCTTTAAAATCTAAATTGAATCAAAACTCGATATTCTGTGTACTTCTTGAGCACTGAATACATTCATTTTAAAATACAGGTCAAGAGGAAGTAGAAAAAATTTCATGTCATTAAATGTGGGGGAAAGACCATATTTGGAAATTTTATCATACTGATATTAGGGAAAAAATTACTCCTAACTTTATGTTTCTAATCTATAATTAAATCGCTCCATTTTATATGTACATTAGTGTGGGTTTTTTTAGAGTGGCTTGTGGATCATTGGTGCAGCGGGTTAATTTCATTTTTTAGTGTTGAAGTGCTCTTACAGACAACTCATTAATTGTTAATTTTAATAATAACATCTATGACCCTTATAATTTATCCCAAGATCAGGGGAGTTGACAACTGGCAGGATTTGTCTGTTAGGAGATTTCTGAAAAATTGGGGCCCATATGTTTTTAAAATTCTGTGTGATTTAAAAGAATGTGGTAGAGTTATGAATCTGGCAAGATACAGCACTGTGGATTAAAAACATTGTTAGAGAACAAAAATTCAGAGAGGCTCAATGGGGCCCAAGTGAAAAAAGCAAAATTTCTGTGACCCTTTGCAAAAAGGATCCAGTGAAAACCTTCAGAGGCTTCTATGCATATTTGTTTAGGAGACCTGGACAAAGAAAGGCCATTGCCATAACTGCTAGTGAACATCCAGTCCATGCCATGGTAACTAGCCGAAAATGTAATACTGGAGTGGCATTTCCAAGTTCAGCGCTTCTATAAAGACCTGCTAGCGCACAGAATGCTTTTTTAATGTTCTGCATTGTTGTGTATCCCCCATTGAACAACCTTTTGAGAGGACCCCGTTTTTACTAATGTAAACATTCTGACGAGTATCCAAAGAAATGACCTTTGAGTGAACCTCTAACCTTCCCTGTAATTATTTGTTTGAAGACAGTGTGGAGTTCTCCTGCTGAGAACTAAGAACCATGATGCCTTGCAGCTCTGTGAGTAAGGGAGTGTTTGGGGGAACTGGAGAGAAAGACATAAATAAGGGAACAACCTCCAGATGTAAATAATAAAAGAGCAAAAGGGTGAAATTAAAAAGGGAAAAAATAGCAATTCGTTTTACCTAAAGAGCTGGCCTATAGGAAAAAACAAAGCCGGGATTAGTAGCACAGAAAAATGGGGGAAGCCCTGCCATGTGTGTCTCTATCAGAAACTTCAAGGACAGAAAAGGTTTCTCCCTCTCTTTGGGCACCACCCTTGGCCCATCCTAACCTCAGCTGAGAAAAAGAGTTCTCGGGTCTGGCGATCTCAGGTCAGACCCTCTTGGTCCCGTAAAAACAGGGAGGAAAGCGTAGATAGTTAAGTTCCTTTTCTAATTTGAGGAAGAATTCTGGAAGACTCTGGGATCTATCTGGGCAACACTTCTGGTGCCAGGTGGGAATAAATATGCAGTTACGACTTCCCTTTTGTTTTCACCTCGCCTAGCCTGTCACTTTCTTCCCCAAACCTGCAGGGGTGGAACATTTTTGACAACTGAGCTATATACTTTCTTAAGTAATAAAGAAGTTCATTGTTTTGCAACCAAACACCATATGCAAAAGACTCCTTTGGTTTCCCTGCAGCTATTATTCCCCAGTCTAATTGTATTCCTGCTGCAGTGCTCACAGGAGGCCTGAGCGAGTGTGGCCTGCTGTCCTTGGGAAGGGGCTTCAACTGGGGACTTCATCTCTGTGAGGAACGCAAAGCTGCCAACACACGCTAGAATTTTTTTCGGCTAATTTCAAAGAATGAGTTTTCAGTTCCTGCCTGTGGCCCCACGCGGACTCATTAATCATTAAGTCCCCATGCACTTAAGATTTGACACTGGAAATATTGGGAGATGGTACAAATGGGTATATATTTTAAGGGACAGCTAGCTATATGCTAGGCATCCCCCCTCCTGGTATGTCCACACCCCCCCCGCCCATGCACAGCCAATGGATCCTGTGCATCATCAGCTCAGATGTAGGGGGAGTGCACGTCATTAAATGCACAGGGACAAGGGTAACTCACAAATGGTGGAAAATTGTTTTGTTTTTATTAAATTTAGAGAAATAAAGGAGATTTCTTATCATCTTACTCTGTTTGTACATGAATATTTGATGGGCATTATTAAACATTAAAGTAACATGAAGTAGGCACTTATTTTTGGATTTCCAACAAAATTAGATCCAGGCTTCCAGACGAAATAACTGCTTCTCCACATTCCTGTGATTCAGCCACCACCACCTGATTTGAAAACGTTTCTTGGGCTCTAATATCAACCATGTGTACCTGAGGCTCTGTCTTTCTAGTGGGTTGAAAGGTGGCTGGGTTTATGGTTGGCAGTTACCTTATCCCTGCCCTGGGTGTCCCAGCTTAGGCTGGAAAGGCCGCCCCCAGCTGGCACTGACCTCTAAATGACCCCTAACTTTACAGGCTTAAACTGCAGGAGTTGCCGAAGAGCAGAAGTCTTTCTGGCCAGCACTTATTACTGCTGTGTTGGTGATAAAACTTCAGACAGCCTAATTGATGGCTTTGCTGACCTAACAATACCTTGTGAAAGCAGAGTTCCAGAGCCTGGTCTCCATTTATGACCAGCTGCAAAGGGGAAGCTGGGTCTCCCTCTGATGGGGAGTTTAGGGAAAGGGGAAAAAAATCTACCAGCCTGCGAACTTTAACCAGATTCTGACTTGTTCAAGAAGCAGAAGCACCGTTGCAAGTTAATCGAAGCTTTCTCAGGGAAATCTTTTTTCCCTCCCTGGGCCTTTTGAGCAAGTCAGCCTTGCGTCGGTTATGAGATGATGGAAGAGTGAATCCAGTCAACTGTTTTTGAACAGTGAAAGAGAAAATTGCCTTTAAATTAAAGAGATAATTTTCAGTAGGTGTTTGACTGTATTGTATTCTCTGCAGCATTCGCGCCAAGGTGTTTACAAAACACAGACATTGCATTGACGACTGGACTTCTCTGCTTCATTTCAGGTTTATTAATGCCAGAAGAAGAATAGTACAGCCAATGATTGACCAGTCAAATCGAGCAGGCAAGTTCCAGCTAGTATCTGTATTCACATGCCACAGGCACAAATCCTCATCAAGTTATACTCCAGGAGTTTCATCACCTGGCAATAAATGTTTCCCTTAGGAATTCTGGGAGATTTTTTTTAATGTCCCCAGAATTCCATTCTAGGAAGCAACTTCGCTAATTGGTGCTAATTGGAGATTTCCCACCCTGACTCTACCGAAACTGCTTTTCTATTTTCTTTCTGAATTGGTAATTGGGCATGAGCATTAATGCCACAAGCAGTTTGTTTGACTGTGAGCTCTGGAATGACTCATTGCTTGTCTGCATCCAATCATTAGCCCACTCTCATTTTCTTGTTACCCACAATTCCTTGGTGAACATGTCGCTTTCACTCCTGGAGCATCCCCTGGTACACGCATTGTATCTATTCATTTGCTTTGACTATTCAAGATATTCTATCAAAGCCTGAAGTACTGCATTGCCAGCATTATTTTTTTATTAAAAGATTATTACTTTTGTTTAAAGTGCTTCACGTCCATTCCACTAAAACACACGTGTTTCTCACAGTATCTCTCAGATCCTCTGGGGCGGTTATTATAAGGTGCTCCAAGAGCTATGCCAGTGAGCTCCTAATCCTTTGAAATAGTTTACTGAGTTGTGTCCCGTAAGAAGGTCTGTAGAAAAAAAACTATTTTTCATGTGACAGTGACTGTTGTCACTAACAGGGGTGTCAAACTGGATAGAGACTGAAACTGTGGTTTCAGTTTAAACAATTTAAGAAAATCCATTTCCTTTGGCACCTTCTCCCCAATAACACTGAACTATCTATCCTTCCACTGATGGAGGCCAGGGGGGCTGTTGGAGAATAATATAAAACAATTGAAGTATTATATTTGCCATGTTTACATTTTCTTTGGTACGGGTAAGAAGGCAAACGTTCAAATTCAGTCTGTTCAGCCTTGTAAAACTGTGCTCAAATTTCAGATGTTTGTGGGTGACATGAAAAACTTTTGTTAGCCACCAGAGATGGCAGGGTAACAAAATCTTAACTAAATAGCACATTGAGATACTTATATATTGGAGACCCCAAACTTCCCTATCCTATGACCCCCTAAGCCAAAGATAGATAAAGCGGATGACCCACCTGTTAACTGGCTGGTGAAGTCTTTCCTGCAGAACGTTTGCTGAACCTACTCACTCACCCGAGCTGGATCACAGAAATGCACTTGTAGGCCCCACCCCCTTTTTAAAGCGCCAACTACATTGTTGCTGTAACGTTTCAGTGCTGCAGCGGGAACAATTGCTGATTGTTTGGTATATCTTTTCTTCTTTCTCCTCTGTGTCCTCGAATGACTACAATCAGGTTTTCTTCTTGATCCTTCAGTGAGCCAAGGAGCAGCGTATAGTCCAGAAGGTCAGCCCATGGGGAGCTTTGTGTTGGATGGTCAGCAACACATGGGAATCCGGCCTGCAGGTAGGGTCGCGCGTCCCTCCTCTGGGCTTCCCTGGGAAGTGTCGCCTCCTCTACCAGCCTTCTTCATCCGCTCCGCTCTCCCACTCTTGTGGTGGGTTTAACATTTGCCTGCTGCCTGCTCTGCCTGCTTTCTTTACCTTGGGTGGGGGAAAGTCCTCTTTTAAAAAGTAAAGAGTTTACAACAGTACCATTGTTTCTGCCCCCCACACAT